>NC_037671.1:21799894-21879675 GCF_003255815.1 Theropithecus gelada
CTCCCTTCCCCTTCCCTTCCGTCTCCCTCCCTCCCTCCCTTCCTTCCTTCCTTCCTTCCTTCTTTCCTTCCTTCCTTCTTTCCTTCCTTCCTTCCTTCCTTCCTTCCTTCCTTCCTTCCTTCCTTCCTTCCTTCCTTCCTTCCTTCTTCCTTCCTTTTTTGAAGCAAAGTAGTGTTAAGAGGCCATGTCTTTACTTAATGGGCATCTATTGGAGTCTACCCAAAACTAAAAAGATTGTAAAAGTATATTATAATATTCCTGTGGACCAGATGATGAAATGTGAGATGTATAGTAATGAAGTGAGGTGGTTTCATGGGCTATTCGGCAGCTTCATCTATGGTGTTCCTGTAGAGATTGAGGTCAATCTGGACAGGATCCTCTAGCAAAATGCTACTGAGCTTCTGTCTGGGTATATCCCATTCTTTATATTTTGGATTCAATAAATTAAATCAATACTTTAAAAAATATGTTTTTTTTTTCTAACCTATGGGAAATCTACCTGCATTTTAAGGGCATAACATGCTAGTTTAAAGAAATATTTTTTGTAGGTACCTTGCATAGCATTAAACCTGATACTATAAAAAGCAAATGCAAGTACTTTTCTCCTAATCATGTTCATCTCCACTCCCATTGGCACCCTTGGTTTTTGGGCTCAAGATTCAAAATTATTTTAATAGGTAAGAGGAATTGACATTGACCAGGTAAAATTTAAGTAGAAAAAGATCAAATTTGATATTTAAGAAATTATCTATGTAAATATTTTTAGCAAATGTATAGAAGTATAGATATAGAGAGAAATATGTAGATACATTTGCATATGCATTCGCACACATGCACACGTGCACACACATACAGGAATGCTTATCAGAAATACCTGGGATTTGTAGCTTTATCTAAATCAAAATAATTGGTTTGCAATCAAAACCAAACATGGGATTCAAGAGTTAAAAAAATTCTAATTAAGTGTTAGAGTACACACATAAAAGCATACATAGTTCAGATCATGCAAGAACATCTGGGAATACCTGGAGTGTTATAGCTGCCCCATTACTTTTATTTTATTGCAAAATGGAAACGAAATAAAAAAGTAAGACTGGCATAGTTAAGACCAAAACCTATGTCATATACAGAATAATTAGGGGAAATAAAAATACTTATTATGACAATCAGAAAACTTACAGGGAACATGAAAACATTGGAAGCCATATAGACGATTTTGTATAGACTATACAGGCATGTTTTTTCCTGCTACTTTAGATGAGAAGTGATTTTTAGATTTTTCCCAAAGTATTCTTAGTGATACTTGACGAATTTCTTTGAGAAGTCATATATCATTAAAAATATTATCCACATGTTTCATTCTATACCATAATGTGTTTGTGTTGGTATAATGTAAATAAATGATTTCTCTTCCTTCTCTTCGTATCTTCAGGGCAGAGCATTTATATTTATTCTGTGCTATCAGGCATAGTCTCTGGAATGCGCAAATAAGTGCACCTAGGTATTCATACTATAGGGTGAGATATGACCAATGGGCATGCATTCCTAAGAGTTATATTTTTCATTTATTACTTTAAAAGATCTTTCAAAACAAAAACCAAAATATAATTTTCTAAATGTTTATCGTGTTGCCTTGAAAACTTGAAAATGAGAGACCAGAGCCTGAGTAGCCATTTTCACATTTTTTTGGATCAGGTGTAGAAAAGATTCCTACAGTAGATTTAAATTGTAATAGATAATTCAGAGTTCTTTGAGTCTATAATAGGTTTAAGATTGGAGATTCCGTATGGTACTCAGAGAAAGAAAAGAAGATGGGAGAAACTAGAAACCTGAAAGATATTCAATTCAATTAAATGTCAAATATTAAAATTTTAGCCTGAAGGAATGAAAATTTCAGGTTATAGACAATGATGGAGACCTTCAGGTAGCCCAGGAAAATGACTGTTACTGAATTTGGATCTCTCCACACATCCTCCAGAAAACTATACAGACCAGTAAGAAACATAAATGCAACCCACATAACCCACAATGTCAACCAAACCAGAAGAAAAATAGCCCCCCAACTTCAAATTACTTGTTAGTAGAAAAATATAAGCTGAATTTCAGCAGAATATTCAACTTAAGCTCTAGCCACAAGTCTTTGTGGAGAGGAAGCAGTATCCCAATTGCCCCATCCCATCTTGTCAAAGTACATAAAAGAGGAAGAACTGAAGGGCCAATATTAAACCTGCACATCATAAAACCATCTGAGTTAAAACTCTTGAATGAAATGGCAAAGACAAAGAGAAATATAGAATTCTTAAGACTTAATAATAATGAAAATATTACATATCAGAACTTATAGAACACTTTTAAAGTAGATATCAGAGAAAAATTCATAGAACTAAACACTTTTATTAATAAAAGTAAAATAGTAAAAATAAATTCTCAGCTGAAAAGTTAAGAACCTCCCCCCAGCAAAGCAAAGACAATTAAACAAACCAAAGAAAGAAACAGTAAAGATAAAAGTAGAAATTAGTGAGCTATAGAAAAATAGTAGATCTAAGATACAGTTAACTTATTAAAATTCTGTTTCTTGAAAACAATTGGTAAATAGAAAAAACACCAGCTAACTTAGTCAAGGGAAGAAAAGGAGAAAGAAGACACATACATAAACACAAATAAAGAGACGGTAAGGGTGAAATAAACATTGAAATCAGAAGAAATAAAGAAAGAGATATTATCAAATGTGACTCTTTTTCACACTTCCAAGCCAATGAATTTGAAAACTTAGATGGATAATTTTCAAGGGAAATTTTATTTACTAAAATTGGACTCAAAGAAGACAGCTTAGAAAGACACTAGGAAAATGTGATACGCTGAATGTCCAGGGGGAAAAAAGAACAAAAAATTTTTTAATTATGTAACAAGATAGTTGATATTATGGAAAAAATAAATTTTAAAAATTGAAAAAAATGTATAAACTATGATGTTACCAACAATACTAACCGTACTAGTAATGGCAATAAGTATATATTTGTTAATAAAAATTGCTCATATTATATTTTAAACTAAGCTCCATTTATAAGAGACAGTTAAAACAAAATAACCAAAATTACTTTAATAGAAAAACGAAGCTGGGCGCGGTGGCTCACTTCTGTAATCCCAGAACTTTGGGAGGCCAAGGTGGGTGGGTCGCCTGAGGTCAGGAGTTCCAGACCAGCCTGGCCAACGTGGTGAAACCCCGTCTCTACTAAAAATACAAATTAG
Organism: Theropithecus gelada; assembly: GCF_003255815.1. NCBI lineage: Eukaryota > Metazoa > Chordata > Mammalia > Primates > Cercopithecidae > Theropithecus > Theropithecus gelada. The sequence goes on from NC_037671.1 coordinate 21,803,144, forward strand.
CCAGTCGTGGTGGCGTGTCCCTGTAATCCCAGCTACTCGGGAGGCTGAGGCAGGAGAATCACTGGAACCCTGGAGGCAGAGGCTGCAGTGAGCCAAGATCACGCCACTGCACTCCAGCCTGGGTGACAGAGCAAGACTCCACCAGAAAAACAAAGCAAAAACAAAAAAAACAAACAAGCAAACAAACCAAAAAAAAAAAAAAAAAAGAAAATATATATCAGGGAAACACAAAAATAAATTATGTGTGCCTCTACTGATTGTTAACTGGCAAGCCACCCTTCGTGTTTCTCTCCTCCTTCTTTAATTCTTACATTGATATCCAATAAAATTTTTATTAGTTAAGTTGTATTTAAGGGATGCGAGAATGATGTAGCATTTTAAAAATATTAGTGCATCAAATTAATTGATTAGAAGGGAGAAACAAAAAAGCTTCCAAACACATTCTGAAAAGGTATTTACTAAAAGTCAATATGTAATCCTCATCTTTAAAAAATTTTAGCAAATTAGATACCTTGACATTAAGAATATGTCTATTTTAAGCTGAAGCCAATATAATACATAATAATGATATGCTCCCAGAGAGTTCAGTAACCAAGGCAAGGATACCTACTATTATCATCATTATTTTACATTATTCTGAAAGTTCTCATTAATGCACTGAGGTAGAAAACCATAGTAATTAAAATACCTATGGGAAAGGAAAATGCAGAATTCTTACAATTATAGGTGGTGGAGCTAGGAATTCCAAGGAAATAAAATGCTAATCAAATTGAAAGACAGCTCAGATATTTGACCGGATTGAAAACCACACTGGTATCAGTAACTTTGCTATAAACCAGAAATAACTATTTAGAAAATTTAATAAAAATCTTACTCTGAAGAGTAGCAAATATATAAAACATATGCAGGAGTGAATTTCTAAAAAGGTAGCAAAGCCAAAAGTTTGCTAAATAACACAAAACAAAATTTTAATAGATAGAGTAAAATGGTGTGGTAAGGATTGATAAAAAAGTAGACTTTTCCAAATTTATTTATTCAGCGAATACAATTCCAATAATCTAAGCCTCAATTTTTAAATAGGCGATGGACTTAAATTGACCTTCTCCAGAGAAAAGATACAAATGGCCAACAAGTATTTGAAGAGATGCTGAACATCACTAACCATCAGGGAAATGGAAATCAAAACAATAGTGAGATATCATTTCATACCTTTTAGGATGGTTATTATAAAATAAAAGATAATAGGTATTGGCAAAGATTTGGATAAATGGAAACCGTTGTACATTATTGGTGGGAATGTAAAATCGTACAGCCTCTGTGGAAAACAGTATGGAGTTTCCTCAAAAGAAATTAAAAATAGAATTACCACATGATCCAGCAATCCCACTTCTGTGTGAAGGAGGGAAATGGGGAGTAGTTCAATGGGTATAAAGTTTCAGTTATACAAGATGAGTAAGTTCTGGAGATTTTCTCTACAGCATAGGGATTATAGTTAATACGGTATTGTGTACTTAACCATTTGTTAACAGTGTAGATCTCATGTTATGTTTTTAGTACAAAAACAACGTGGCACACACACACAAAAACCTTTGGAAGGTGGTTGATAGGCTTATTATCTTGATTGTGGTGATTGTTTCACAGCCATATGGAAATGTTCAAACTCATCAAATTGTATACATTAAATATGTGCAGTTTTTAGTATATCAACTATACCTCAATAAAGCCATTGAAAAATTTAAGCATATTTTTCAAACAAAATACTTCCTATGTATGTATGATGTATGTGTGTGTGTATTTTTCTCTTTATATATGTGCATATATGTGTGTGTGTGTGTGTGTGTGTGTGTATAATTTATTTTTTGAGACAGAGTCTCACTCTGTCGCCCAGACTGGAGTGCAGTGGCATGACCGCTCACTGCAGCCTTGACCTCCTGGGTTCAAGTGATCCTTCCACCTCAGCCTCCTGAGTAGCTGGGACTACAGGCGCATGCCACCATGCCCAGCTAATGTTTGATTTTTTTTGTAGAAACAAGATCTTGTTATATTGCCCAGGCTGGTCTTGAACTCCTGGCCTCAAGTGATCCTCCTGCCTTGACCTTCCAAGGTGCTGGGATTATAGGCATGAGCCATCGTGCCCAGCCTCAGAGTATATTTTGAATAATAAATTGGAAAGAATATTTGGGAAATTCCTAGGAAAAGACATAATAAGGATAGGTTTTCCCTATAAGATATTGATATTTTATATGAAGCTAAAATATTGAAAACATGGGATTCTATGAGGTCATAATAAAATAAACATCAAATTTACTAAAAATTAAAATAATTTTAGATGCTTTTTCCTGGACTTCAGAAGGAAAAAATGGCTTTTTCAGGAGTTACTGCATCCATCCATATCAATCATGAAAAGTTACCTTCTAGAATGATTCTGTCCACAGTACACAACAGCAAACACCAAGGTACCAACCATTAGGAGTATCTCCTACATTTTACATACCAAAACGTGCAGGTCAAATGACAAAAAGGGAAATGTATTTGCAACATGACAAATGGATAATATCATTGACCTATTTGTGTTTATATATATAACTAATATACAAAGATTTCTCACAAATCAATAAGAACTTCCTTTAAAAAAAGAGAATGGTCATTTTATCCTCACAATAACAACAAGTGGTTAAAAAGTTCATTTTTACTAGTAATATAAAATAAAGTATGTTTACAATTTCTTTTCATTATTTGAAACGTTAATGTTCAGTATTGGCAGTTATGGGGGAAATAGACACCTGCTTTTGTACACTGCTGATAGGAGCACATGTTTTATATGTAATATATATATATCCTTAAAGTATTCATACGTTTTAAATTAATAAATTCTCTCTAACAGTTTATTGAAAGGAAAGAATAAGAAAAGCCAAAATGTTTTTATCTTTTTTTAAAAAAATGTATTTGTTGAATGTCTTCACATTATACTAATACATTTCTGTTGTAATACATTAAAAGATACAATATGAAAAAGTATAAAAACAAAGTTAATTATCTCTCCCTGCCTGCCTTCTATCTATGCTTCTCATTTCTTGGTGGAAACCAATTTTAGTAGTCTGGTATGTACCTTCATACCTATCTCCTTGTTCAAATGAATATATATAGCATATTATCTAAAGGGCTTTGGTTGGTTAATTGTTAGTGCTGAAATGAACTTTAAATACATGCATTATTCTGTAGTATGCTTCTTTCACATGTCAATATACTGTGGGCATTTCTAGAAGTCAGTAAATACAGATCTAAGCTTGCTTTATTAACTTCCTAAGGTAGACAAAAGCAAAAAAAATTATATATCATTATAATGGTATCATTTTTGTATTCAGTTGTATTATAACCATATGATTATATTTTACATACGTATTATATATTGTATCATATATAATTATACATAATATACATATTTATATATAACACTTAAAATAAATTCATAAATTCTCTTTTTTACCTTTTTCCTCTCTGTTCATTCATTGAGGAATTATTTAGAATATCAAACATCCACAAAGAGATAACCATCCAATAAAAGCAGAACTACTGTGTCATTTGTGGAATACATTTTTATGCATTTTTGTGTAATTTGTATGGATTACTAGGCAGCCACGAAGAAGCCATGTCTTTTGCTCCGCATTTTCTTAGATTCTGTATTTGACATCTGCTCATCACAGGGCAGATTATATTAAGTATATTTTCTTATTTTCTGTACTTTTGATGCTCTGGCATTTCTTGCTGAGTAGGGAGAGACTGCCCCTCCCAGGGCTAGCGTTTTCCTAGAAATAACACAGGGCTGGCCGGGCGTGGTGGCTCACGCCTGTAATCCCAGCACTTTGAGAGGCTGAGGTGGGCAGATCATGAGGTCAGGAGTTTAAGACCAGTCTGGCCAACATAGTGAAACCCCATCTCTACTAAAAATACAAAAAATTAGCCGGGTGTGGTGGCGGGCAACTGTAATCCCAACTACTCGGGAGGCTGGGGCAGGAGAATCGCTGGAAACCGGAAGGTGGAGTCGAGATCGTGCCATTGCACTCCAGCCTGGGCCACAGAGCCAGATGCCTGAAAAAAATTAAAAAAAAAAAAAAATAACACGGGACTCAGTCTGGGAACGTGTTTTTTGTATGCATTCCAACCAATCCCCAACCATTTCCCCACCCATCTCCTTATCTAATTATCAGATACCAAGCCGTGTCCCTGGCCCTAAATTATTACAGGGCTAGTTACCAGGAAACTAGATGTCACCCCCATGCCCCAAAGCCCAGTATAATTCTTCAAACTAGCCAGTCCGAAGATTTTTCCTCTGTCCTGCCTTGCCAAACCCCAGTCAATGCTCTGGCCTAGACTTTGCTCTCACTCCTGCTTCTATCTCCTGACTACCCCAGTGTTTTCTCCTGGGCCCTGTGTGGCATACGGTGACCCCCGCCTCTGGAACCTGTAAGGGTAATAAACCTTTTCCTTCCAAGACTCATTCTCATCTTCTCCTGTGGACACGCTGACTTCGCCATGTCAAAGCCAATGCTTACATTCTTAGGACATTTTTCAATGGTATTTGTGTAACGGGCAAATTACACAAAACAATATAAAACACAGCACTCCAATTTCTAATGAATATGTGTGTTTGCATACTTAAGAAAAATGTGTTAGAAGGAATTACACCCAAATGTTAATAGAGTTGATCGGGGTGGTGTGATATGAGATAAATTCAATGTTTCGTTTATATTTTAATCTATTTTCTGAAGTTTGAACAAGTTTCATTATAAATGTAAATCATGGATTTCATTATAAATCCATGAACATATGTCTCTATCTCCATCTATCTATTATTTTACGTTCACAACACTAAATTAAAACCAGCTTTCCAAGTTCCGGAATCTATTTCATATAACAAAATTTCAAAGTGAAGACCATCCTAGACTCTTTTCTGTGTGTGTATGTGTGTGTGTGTGTGTGTTTCTTTTCTTTTTTTTTTTTTTGGATTATGATTCTGACCCCCTAAATAAATAAAAGGGCAAAGAATGACACATATCTCCTGGCCTCTTTGATGAAGAAAAGATACCATTGTGAGTATGGTTTTTGTCCAATGAACTGTTAGTTTCCAAAACAAAAACTGAGTAACAGCAGAAAACATTACAAGCTCCAATGCAAGGATTATGACTCAGTCTTTGCCCTCTCTGCAAAATGAACTCTTTGTAAACTACTACCCATGAATGTTCAAATACTTGGGAAATATTTTCATATGACTTCTGATATAATTTTGACTCATGCTTAGTGATTTTTTAGTCCACAGTGAGGTAGAGTTCGGTGGCAAGTGGATGCCTGCTGTGGAAAAGGGCTTTATCATTTTAATTGCAACCAACTGAAATAGAAACTTTAATGGACTTTCAAACTATTTTATGTCTCATGCCTAAAATGAACATAATCAAGAATTTTATAGATGAACATAATAAATAACTTTATGCCACATTCATAACATAAATAGAAATGTTTTAAAAGTGATGAACTAACAAATTGTGCCAAACTAAGGAATCTGGAACAGGGTGTACAGGGGATGTCTTTGTAGTCTCCCTGGTTATAGGAACTCACTTTTTGAAAATCAGAGGCCAGAATAATTTTGTATCATGTAAAATATTCAACGAATATAAGTCAACGAGAAATAAATGTATACAAAAATGTCAAATACATGTCAATATCAGTATGAATGTGAGATTCTATTCCAGTGAGTTCTCAAAAGATATATATACTTCTTAATAAATTTGCTTTTCTATACAAGAATCTAGGGATGTATGTATGTGTACATATTTATTGCAATATGCAGTAGTAGAACTAATAAAAGTGGGAAAAATAATCTTTGGTGATCGATCAAACTCTTACAAAAATTTCTTTAATTTTTTTTTGTTAAAAACACTTATCAGAAAAATAATGTTTATCTACCTTGGGTAATCTGTAATCTCTGGTCATAGTGGAGTGGTTTTCTATACATAAAGTTATATGTTTCCTTAAAAGTAAAATCTGTGATTACAAGTGTTCTGTATTTGTGACAGAAATTGGAAATAATTTACAACATTTATAGAATTATAAGCCAATTATCTGTAGAGATGACCTGATTAAAGAAAAACCTGTTTTAAAAATTATTTTATATAAATATAGATATGCTCTGTATTAACAGTATTAGAGAAAAGTAAACATATATTGATAATATTCATTTAAGATTCATATGATTTTCTGCTATAGTAATCTAAATCTAAGATTTTAACTCTACTTGCAAGCTAAGCAAGTAAAGTAAGCTTGTTAGTGTGGCATGGTTTTATGAATGTTGGTGGAAGACATATTGTGATTGTCTTTGGGGGCCATGTGGCAAGGAACTGTGGATGAACTCTAGGAGCTGAGGGCAGCTCCTGACTAACAGCCAGCAAGCAACAGGCACGTCAGTCTCATACTGGAAGGAGCTGAATTCTGCAGTGAGGACATAACACTGGAAGCAGCACCCAGCTCCAGATGAGAATGCAGCCTGGTCAATACTTTGATTTCAGTCTGTGAGAAACTGGTAAGAAAACGGAACCCTGCATGGACTTCTGCCCTACACAACTGTAAGCTAATACACAGGAATTGTTTTAAGCCAGTAAGTTTATGGTAATTTGTTATGCAGCTTTAAAAAAACGAATATAAGTGAGAAACTAGGTAGAGAATTCCTGGTTTGTTACACATTAACTATAATTTCCTGCTTCTTCACTGAATATTTTGTTATATAACCTATGGTGATGATTCCAATCAACTACAATCCTTTTTGTAGTCTGCTCTTGACTTTTCCTAAATTGCAAATTCTTGATCAATTCCAAATAAAACCACCATTTGTTGGACTTCTACTATGTCATAAGCACTAAGCTTTTATACATAATCTCATTTAAACCTCACAACAATCTTGAAAGGGAATATCTCTATATTTAAGAAAAATAAACTGCAATTTTGAGGGCTAATGGTACTTAGATTAATGAATCGTGAAGTTGAGATTCTCACCTCATTGTGTCTGACTTCAAATCGTATTTTTATGTGCTGCATGGTATTACCTTTCAATACTGAAGACAATCACTTATGGTATGCAGTTACTAATATCAAGTACCGCTCAACTTCAAAGTACAAGTACAGGGATTGTACTTCCCTGCCCTCTTGAAGTTAGGTGTTATCATGTAACTAGCACTGGACAATGAAATGTGAGCCATTGTGACACACATAACTTCTGGGCCAAAGCATTTAACTGCGGGTGCTTGATTCTGCAATTCTCTCTTTTCCTGCCGGAACAATCCTGGAAGCCAAGAGTTAAGATATGGCCCACGTTAGCCTTGGTTTCTAAGTGGGTCTGATGAGCAGAACTTTCCATACTGGATGTGTCGTATGAGCAAGAAATAAACATTTGTTGTTTTAAGTCACTGAAATGTTGAAGTTGTGTTGTTATTGCAGCACAACTTTGTCTTTCTGACCAGTGTGCGTGAATCAAAAGTTATAATCAACAGTGTCTGCAATTCTTACTGATACATTTACACTTATTTTGGCACTCATTACTCATATACTATGCTTTAACTTTATTGACCTGCTTGCAGATCCCTGAATGCTTGGTGTTTTCTCATATCTCAGCACTTTGAACACCTTCTTTCCTCCGCTTGAAATAGAAAAGGTTTTAGCATCGTAGGTGGTTAAAAATGGGCTATGGATTCAGGCTAGACTAGATTTATATCCTGACACACTTCCACTCTGTCTATACTGACTTGGGCAAGTAACTTAACCCCTTTTTTGCCTCCACCTGCTTATCCGTAAAATGGATAATAATAGTACATTGATCATGGGGCTGCTGCGAATATTAAATAAAAAATAAATATGAACCATTTAGAATAACAAGGTTGTTATTATTACTACTATTATTAAAAACTCTACTTAGATATCATCTTTTCCAGGAAGTCTTCTTGATACTTCCAGGTTCAATTAGGTGGCCCTTTGTTGTGCTGCTGTAACAGATTGTCGAGACATTTATCCAATTATGTCACATGTCTGTCTCTAATGTAGACACCTGAAAAATATGAATTGAAAATAGAACAACATTATATTCCTAGCACCTAGTAGTCAATAAATGTTTTCTGAATAAATAAAGAAATTTAGAGTCAATAGCTGTGGGTCTAAGCTAGTAATTACTAAGGAAATAATTATGAGCCTCAAGTAAAATTAATCTTATAAATGATAATTGCATGAGTTAATCTAGTTACAGTTTAACTAACTTGATGGATTGAAACTTCGTTCTTCTAGAGTTAGGTTAAATGGGATGTAATTTTCAAAAATTGAGATCACTTTGATTTTCTCAAATTGCTGAAAGCACAAAGTTTGTATTACAAACAGTTTGAAATACAGCTGATCATTCTGTCATTAGCACCCTGGATTATGTTTAGAGAGGTACTGTACCCATCACACTTGATAATAAATGCCAACAGTTAGTATTACTGTTTGTAAACACCTCAAATCGCTGCAAAGCAGAAATAGGCTTAAATGTATCATCTTTATCATCTAAAATAATTGACGTTTTTACTATTGTCCTACTTACAATCATGGATTGATTTAGACATTTGGGAAAACTGACCCCGTTAGCTTAGTGAGAAAGAAAGCCCCCACATTTTTGGTTTTGATAAATTTGTAATTTCTCAGAAGAAAATTGCCAACTTTTTTTTTTTGTATCCAGTTCTAAAGTTGACGACTTACCTTCTAATATCATCGAACTCTGTGTAGTCTATGATGCCTCCCCCTACAAAGCTAACTGTTCTAACAGTGATCTTCCAAGTTAAAACTTTTGAAACATGGGGAATACATTTTATCGTGAGTATGAAATCTTTATCACATTAAAGTTGGGAGACATTTTTCATTGACGATATTTAGAGTTTCTACCCCCACCATTGCAGAACTATCTTTCCTATTGTCTGAACCCTGCACGCGAAGCAGGAAGCTCATTTTCTTGTGGTTGAGCAAAAATGAAGGTTCTTAGTGGAGATAAGAGGTAAGTAGGTTTTCCTTTCCAGTATAGAAAGAAATAATGGTAGTAAATACATTGAGAGGAGGAAGGAAAGCCAGGAATGAACTCGGGAGATGCCACTGGGCCCAGGTGTGCCCGTGAGGAGGAGGGACAAGGGGTCATAGCCTCAAGGCATCTTACCTGTAGGCAGGGAGGGATGCTCCTGTGGCTTCATTAACTGTTCTTTCTGGGGTAGAAGGGAGGGATCTGTGTACGGAAAAAAGAACTTCAGAATTTGTTTTTGTTCCCCCTCTGTTACATCTGTGCCGATGATTTCTGCCACAACCGATATGTGTGCATTCCCTTTCTCCATTACCGAGCTTCAGTTTGGTTGTAAGCTCCAAGATCGCTTAATACTTTCAATGAACCTAATTCTATTCTCTCCTAAAGTATCTCTTTGAATAACCATTTAAAGGAGCTTACAGTCTTACAGCAGAAAGCCATTGTTTGTGAATTCAACAAGGTGGGAGACTACTGTGTTTGTTTCAGTAGTGCAGGGCGGTGATACTAAGCCCCTGGGAGGCCCTGAGCTCTACGCTGGTGCAGGCTAAGGAGAAAAGATTAGGAGCTGGGCTTGAGAGCTGCTCTTCTGGGTCCTTGAAGCATGCGCTCACAGTAGGCAGTGGAAGTGTTATGTCTACTCCTGCACAGACGGGCCATGGCTCTGGCTGCGGGTATTTCTGGTAAATGCAGGTTTGAGGGCATGAGGATGGTGCTTTGAGCTTCCTCTGAATGTCTCTTTCCTCTTATCTAACATAAATGGTACACATTCCAAAATTTTGTGATAGAATGAGTGGGAGACATTGGTAGTTGTCAATAAGACAATTGTCTGTGGTAGTCCTTATGGAACCAACTGGATTTTTAAAAGCTTATTTATCTTAAATTTTATAATATTTTAACCCGTGTTTTTTTCCTCTCAAGACATCCAAATGGCTAAAAAAAAATCTATGAGCAAATTATTCAATCAGTCAATAAAATAAAAAAATTATATCTTTTAAACTCCTTTTTTTATGGTAAATATGTAAAATTTCAAAGCACACTGTGTCTTGACTTGTATGTTTGGTTGGGATTTATATGCGACTTTTAAAAAGTGTAAAGAAAAGCAGTTTTTCTTTTCTAAACGTTCTTCTCAGTTAAGTTCTGCTAAATGGTCCCCCAATTCTTATTAAGTCTAACAGCTGCTATTAAAACTTCAGATGCATAATGGTTGAACTAGTTTACAATCCCACCAACAGTGTAAAAGTGTTCCTATTTCTCCACATCCTCTCCAGCACCTGTTGTTTCCTGACTTTCTAATGATTGCCATTCCTACTGGTGTGAGATGGTGTCTCATTGTGGTTTTGATTTGCATTTCTCTGATGGCCAGTGATGATGAGCATTTTTTCATGTGTCTGTTGGCTGTATGAATGTCCTCTTTTGAGAAATGTCTATTCATATCCTGTGCCCACTTTTTGATGGGGTTGTTTGGTTTTTTCTTGTAAATTTGTTTGAGTTCTTTGTAGGTTCTGGATATTAGCCCTTTGTCTGATGAGTAGATTGCAAAAATTTTCTCCCATTTTGTGGAAAACAGTATGGCGATTCCTCAAGGATCTAGAACTAGAAGTACCATATGACCCAGCCATCCCATTACTGGGTATATATCCAAAGGATTATAAATCATGCTGCTATAAAGACACATGCACACGTATGTTTATTGCGGCACTATTCACAATAGCAAAGACTTGGAATCAACCCAAATGTCCATCAGTGACAGACTGGATTAAGAAAATGTGGCACATATACACCATGGAATACTATGCAGCCATAAAAAAGGATGAGTTTGTGTCCTTTGTAGGGACATGGATGCATCATTCTCAGCAAACTATCGCAAGAACAGAAAACCAAACACTGCATGTTCTCACTCATAGGTGGGAACTGAACAATGAGATCACTTGGACGCAGGAAGGGGAACATCACACACTGGGGCCTATCACGGGGAGTGGGGAGGGGGGAAGGATTGCATTGGGAGTTATACCTGATGTAAATGACGAGTTGATGGGTGCTGACGAGTTGATGGGTGCAGCACACCAACATGGCACAAGTATACATATGTAACAAACCTGCACGTTATGCACATGTACCCTAGAACTTAAAGTATAATAAAAAAATTAAAAAAATTAAAAAAAATAAAATGAATGCCCCCCTTAAAAAAAAAAAACACTTTAGATGCATGTAGTTAGCAGATATGTTGAAAAAGTTTAAAACATTAAAATACCAGATATAGTTAGCGTTTATAATTACAAGTATTTTATTCCTCCATGAATAATTCCAGGATTGATTAAGTAGTAAGGTGACACTAGCTAGTTTTTGGTCTTTGGGTTTTTTTTTTTTTTTTTTTTTTCTCACGATCCTCAATCTTCTTTTCTTTTCCTTGATTTTCTTATTGTCTTTCTCCAGTATTTCCTAGTTCCATTCCTATATTCTTTCCTTTTACAATTTTTCCTCTGCTTTTTAATTTTCTAATTTCCCTTTTCCCTGTTTTTTATTGTTACTTTTCTTTCTCCTTTGTTGTATCTTAAAAGAAGGAAGAAATAAACTGTCCACCAGAGGGCAATCTGATCCTGCACACACACACACGCGCGCGCGCGCGCGCGCACACACACGCTCTCTCTCTCTCTCACACACACACACACACACACAGCCATTTTCTCTCATTTTTCTTCCTTTAAAACTTCCTCCCAGAGGAATATGATGGTTCAGAGAGTAGGTAGTAAAAAAAAACCTTTTATTTATAAACTCCTTTCATTATAGCTTCTGTGTGGGTGTGTAGTCTCAATGATTTGATTTGTGAAGACTCAAACTGTCGTAGGTTTCTAGAAGGAGTATGTAGACCCTTATTCTAACAGCCCTAAGAAAACAGTATCATTATTTGGGGTTATCTTAGAAGCTGCCAAAATACATGGTGAAAATGAAAACTTGAGCTGTGAGATTTTGGATGTATAAGACACGGAAAATCAGCAGACTAATTTCTTGGGTCCCTTTAAATATATATCACTCTAGCATTCAAGAATTTTACACTCTCATTTTAAAAAATGTGCAAGTCATTATTTTTCTATATTTAGCCATGAAAATGTATAATAGGAATTAATACAACATTGAACAACCAATTTGTGATGATCCTTTTGAATAGTGGAGCTACAGTTATAGTAGAATTCTGGTTAATAAAATATGTTTTAAAAATATGATTCCTAAGTAGTTGCAGAGTGACTTAATAGAAAGTGATTTTCCACATCTTCCAGGGCCAGCTCTGCCTCTTGAGCTTGGTCCTGCCTCTGTTCTCAGGTAAGCTGCTGCAATTCTGTGAGCCTTAGTTTACTTCTTCATAAATGGAAGTATTTTCAACTCAGGTTGTCGTAAGCTCTCTGTATGTTAATATGTAGTGGCAGGTCAATGTCAAGAAGAAAGGTCTTGAGTCAGCCCTCTTCCTGACCTCGCTGACCTACACATGTCCATGTCACCTGAAAATGCCATTCTGGATCCCTCAGAGGTTTGAGTAAAGAAAAGAACTTTTCTGCATAGAAGCTTGGTGATTTTTCATCCCAAATATGAAAGAAAGTCTGTTTTAACTTCATTATCTAATGCAATGAGAGGCAAAATGAGGGGCTATATAAATTCTCTGAAGAAGGACAGGTGGCTAGGAGACCCACTCAAATGCTGAAATGCTGGGGGCAGAAAGGAGAAGAGAGTTTCATGGTTTGGGCTATATTTGTGTTCACAAAGGCAAATGCTGAATTATCCAGGTGAGTGGGTTTAAACATTTACTGGCCTGTCAATACTCTTTGTCTATGAGCTCACCAAGTTCTCAGTGTTCCATCTGCCAACATCATAAGCAACTTGGGATTACAGCTCTGTGGTGTGAGAAGAAGCCTGAAACTATTATAAAATCTTTGAATGAGGGCTTCAACTTTCACTAAAGCTTTTACTTTTCATTGTCTAATTTCATATGCATTCGTTGAGTCAAAAGGAGAAAAAAATGTGTTTGGAGATACCCCTATTACCGCTGAAGAAACATTGCTAGAAATAGTATTAGACCTAAACAAAGCAGTAGACCTAAACCAAGTGGATGGAACCATTTCTCTGCATGCTCTGTCTTGCCAGTCCTGATTCAAGATATGTTCTATGAACACTTCATGTCTCCATGCTTCTAAAAAATTGGATTGAACTCAGTAATCCAAGTCTTGACTAGCAGTCTTTCTTATGTAATCAGAATAAACATTGAAATATATTGAAAGCTCCCAATAAATTTAACAGTACAGAGGATATTTAGAATTCACTAATTTGAGATCATTAGGCTGTTAATAAACTTGGCCATTCCAGTATTACATCTAAATAAAGTAAATGGGGAAAGTATCTATGAAAGTAAATTTTCAGTTGAATTTGAATGTAATGCCCTCCTAGCATGCTTTCCAAGAATTTCAATGGATAATTTCTGCCATTGGTTTAATTTATCAATAGATTTGATCTTTATGCCAGGTAGAATGTGACCTTTTTCCACTGCATGACTTATTCTGGAAGTTTCTGGGTTGGTAGATGTTTTGGAATGTGAAATGTGGTTGTGAACTTCTGCCTGCAGAAACACCGAGTAGATAACAAGTTAAAAGGTATTTTCAATTTGGTGCTGATCCAGATTATAAAATGTGCTAAAGGGACTGAGCTCAGAATTTAAAGAGTTTACTTCTAATCTGAGTGTCACACCAGGTGCTAAACATGTTGACTCAAGTAGAAAATAGGGATCTATGTCATGAAATTTTAAAGCTAGAAGGAACCAGGATTTTTAAGTGTATTTCCACATCTCACATATGACTAACTGAAGTCTACATAGATTAAAGCAAGCTGTTCAATAATTGTCGTGATCATGCATAACATTTGGTCCTGAAAACTTAAATCAAGAGCTAAGATACCTAACTAATCTGTAACATAACCACACATGCATCGCTGACTACTTCAAATATTTTTTAGGTCACTGTTTTATGGTTCAGCTGATGGCTAGTGATTCTTCATTCTATATAAATTAAGATTAAGTTTCTTCAGGTACGAGGGTGACATTAAAGAGGTATATCCTTAGTGAAGAAAGTGCTTTTTACTTGGCAATGAACTCCTTAGATATTCTTACACTAAAGAATTTACTACAAACCCCCATATATTACTGTGATTGAATAAAACATTGATGTCGATGTATATAAGGTTTCACGCTCGTGTTTCAATGACTGACTTAGGTGATCATAGGTAACATATCTTTGCTTTAAATGGCAAGGGGTAACTATTTCTTTCGGGCACTCTACCTGCAATTTGGGTAGCTGTCTCTAGCAAGGCGATTATCTAAATATGGTCATCTCCCATTCATTAACAGCATCAGCATCACCTAGGAACTTGTTAGAAATGCAAAATCATCCAGTCCTACCTCAGACCTAATGAATCAGAAACTGGGGGAGAAATGGTGCGAGCCCAGCAATCTGTGTTTTACCCACCCTCTATATGATGGTGATGCTTACTCCATTTAAAAATCACTGCCTTGGGAGAATCATGGTGTTGGTTTATGAAAATCAAAGTCTTCTGACTTTGATATTTTAGACTCTTTTCTGCTAAACGAGTGATTTTTGCAAAGGCTCAAACAGTTTGTTTTTGTAAGAGAAAAGTATGAAAACCATGAAGACAGTTCCCTATTCAGATTTTTAAATTCCTTCCCTTTGTTCCTTTATTTGTGGATTCAAAGACTGCTTGCTCACTGCATTCTTCTTCGTATGGATATGCACGGACCCCTACGCAGACAGGCCGGGCTGTGGGGTTGCCATCCCGCATTTATTTTGCTGCTCTCCTAGCTGCTCTCTATGGCTTTCTTACTGGAAACTGTCCCTCACCCCTTGTACTTCTGTGGCTGGTTCTGTTACACACAGCTCTCAGCAAGGCAAGATTGTCCTGTTCTAAGAAGCCTGCAAAGCGTTTACCCAGAGACTGGTGTCATCAAACTCCATTACTAGAAGGTTCAACATTTCTTCCAATTAGTGATGTGAAATGTAAAAAGCCTTACTTGAGTTTCTCGAAGCTCAATAATGAAGCTCTGAAGATATAGTCAAGGGATTGCGCTAATTAAAATGCAGCAGGGTATAGAAGTAGAGGTAACTGCGGCTCGCTACGCCATGTCCCTGGTAATCAGCGGTCTCCGGTCTCCCCAGAATAATTGACAGGAGATGCAGTGCTCCTGAGTGCACACACAGCGCACATTAATGGAGCCGACACACGCTGCTCTTCCTGCCTGACTCCTCTCATTATCGACCTTGAACTGGCAAAGGTCAGAGGACGGTGCTGCTTTCATCAACATGACAGGTGTCTGAGGAGCTTCCCTCTGTAGTCTAATAATTTGGCAGTTGTCTTATCCTGTACATGAATTAGTGATCTGATGCTTGAGGTATAATGGCTAAAAAGAATCTGTCAGCTCTGGGCAGGGGACATAGCTCTGGGCATCTGTATTAGTGCCATCACTAACACAGACTGGACGGTGTGTGTTGTAAGGGTGCCTTTTTTGTCCTCCACAGAGAAAGAATAAGTCTGTTTGTGGCCATTACATCAAAAGAGCATTTTTTTTTTCCCAGAAAATTTGTATCTATGGAAAAATGTTTCAGCAAGGTATTAACATTCACAAGTCAATTTCTTTCTACCAAGTGCACATTGACATCTGACACTTTTCCAGTGTGGGCATAATGATAATGATAATGAATGTTCTTTGAGAAGACTTAAAATCAATTAGTGCATCCCCATGTGCTGGAGATGATTGCAGAAACTATGTGAGGGTACAAAAGAGATCAAAGGTGGTACATGCAGTGCATATATGTGTACCATGTTATATGCACACCACACACCGAGATCTGCCAAATATAAACATATTACAAAAAATAAAGACTGTACTCAAAGAAATATATGTGTATCTATTTATGTAAAGGGGATAATGAAACACAGCATCCTCACTTGGCAAAGATCTAACAACATTTATAAGCGACATTTCAGTGAAATACCTTCTTGTGGGTGAGCTGCGGACCAGAGGAGTGAATTGGAAGGGCAAATGAATGAAAAAAGACAAGAGTAAAGAAAGTATTTTGCATGTTTCCATTGAGTATTTTTTCCTTCTTTGTCAACTTGTAAAATTTCTATCTAATATCAAATTCTACCACAGAATTAACCACCCTATTTAAATTTCTCTGAACCTATTCCAAAGAACAAAGTTGACCATGGCTTCTTCTTTGACATTCGTCTATGTGGCAGATATTTTTCTTATCACCTGTATTGTTGTGGGTTGTAATTGTTTGTTCCCATGCCTACTTTTATTGTGTGATACAGTGTAGTATAATTCAATATATCATGGTAAGATTGGAGACAGAGTGTGGACTTTGGAATCAGATGAACGGGGGAAAATTAGATCTCTGCTTTTTGTGAATTGTTTGTCTCATGGTGATTTACTTAATCTCTTTAAATCTCAGTTCTCTCATCTAAAAAATGGGAGTAACAACAACCAACCGAGAAATTGCGAGGCTCATATAAGATGATGTATTCAGGTTTTCAGTAATGCCGGTTCCTCTCTCGGCTCCATCTTATTCCAACTACAGTATTTACAATCCTAGAGGATAGAAATAGTGTTTTGAGAAATAGTGTTTTGCTCCTCTCTATAGCCTCATTGCTTAATACTGTATTTGGCATAAACAGGTGTTCAATGAAAGTTTGCTGAATTAAACCAAGTGGCCTAAAATATTCATGTGGACTGATTGCATTATTCAAATTTGACTCCAATTTGTTTCATGGACTCAGAAAAATTTATTCTCAGCATTATCTGTTGTTCCCTTTACCTTTATTTTACTATATGTATGGTTGAGGGAGTTTTGTGGACATTTCAGACTTGTGGTTAGCCAAGTCTGAAAATAATTTATTTTGGAAACAAATGTTTCTTCCAAAAATATGGATAAATGGAATTTGTTTTAACTTATCTGAGACAAAAATAAAATACTTACTCCAAGGTTTCTGTCCTTATATTTAAAAATCATTAACTATCATGTTTAATTAAATATGTGGGTATTTGAGAAAATATATGAAATAATATAGCAGTATGAGTATTGTTTTATTAATGTAGTCATCATATAGGAACTATATACTTGTTCCATTTATGTTTGCACATTTGAAAAGTTTCTAAAACAAGTCTTTTGAAATAATATTCACAAATCATGTAATATTTTAACATTTTTTATTGTACAATACGCATAACATAAAATTTATCATGTTAACCATTTTTAAGCATACACTTCGGTGGCATTAATTACATTTACATTGTTTTGGAACCATCACCATTATCTATGTCTAGAACTCTTTTCATCTTTCAAACTGAAACTCTATACCCTTAAACAATAACTCGCCATTCCCTTCTCCCTGTAATCCTTAGTAACCTGTAATGTACTTTGTGTCCCTCTGAATTTGACCACTCTAGGTTTCTCATATGTGTGGAATCATGTTGTATTTGTCCCTATGTGACTGGCTTATTTTCCTTAGCATGAAATCCTCAAGGTTGTTGAGCATGTCCTCAACATGCTTATCCATATTGTAGCATGTGTCCGAATCTTCTTCCTTGTAGGTCTGAATAATAAGATTCCATTGTATGTTTATACCACATTTTGTTTATTCATTTATTCATTAAAGGATACTTGGGATCCTTCCAATTTTTTTGTTATTGTGAATAGTGTTGCTATGAACATGAATGGACAAATATCTCTTTGTGTCCCTGCTTTGACTTCTTTTGGTTATATACTGGGGATTGCAATTGCTAGATCTCTGTCTAATTTTGAACAACTTCCCTACTATTTCCCATAGTAATTGCCCATTTTACATTCCCACCAATACACAAGGGTTCAGTTTATCCATGTCTTTACTAACACTCGTCATTATTTTCCCTTTGATAGTTAGCTATTCTAATCGGTGTGACAGAGCTTGTATAATATTGATTATTTTCAGTGGGTCTTTAACCCCTGAAATAATGGTATTAGATGGTACAGCCTTTTAAGAAGTGATTAGTTCATGAGGGCTCTTCCCTTATGAATGGAATTAGTATCCTTATAAAGGAGGCCCCGGAAAGCTGCCTTGTGTCTTCCACTATGTGAGGATACAGCAAGAAGATACATTCTATGAAACAGAAGACAATGAATCTGTTAATGCCTTGTTCTTGGACTCCCCAGCCTCCAGAACTATAAGAAATAAATTTATGTTGTGTATAAACCATTCAGTCTACAGTGTTTTGTTATAGCAACCTGAATGGACTAAGATATACTTCATATACCCTTGACAAGAGTCCCAACTATTTCAGATTATGCTTCCTTCCTACCTCCCTTCCTGCCTTCCCTCCTGCTTTCGTTCCTGATTAATCCAGTATCAAAAGCGATTAGGTGAGGCTGAGCAAGGCAGTCATCCATGTCTTGGGGTAGTGTGCAGAGCACTCCAGCATGGTTGTCAGTGCCTGAGTATGGCGGGGAGGCACCATGCTATGAGTGTGGTAGTGGGAGAGGCTCACTTGTCCTCTGGGCAGAATGGGATGGCATCTACATGGCATTGGACCAGAGTGCAATGTCCAAGGTCAAGAAGGTAAGGAGGATGCATGTCTGCATGAGTTGACAGTGGTGGTGGTGGTGATGAAAAATTGCACCCATTTAAAGGGATTGATCAAATAAGCAAGTATGTTGAGCATAATTGGAGCCAGTTGCTCACCATCAGAGAAAGGAGTTACAAATTTGGGAGAAAAAGATCATGAATAATTTAAGATTGGATTGTAATTGATGGTGTCCATGTGAACTTATGCAGTATCTTGGGAACATGAACAGCCTAATAGCAATGGGCACACTCAACGCCCTCATCATGGCTTGTAAATCCCTTTTACCACTCTGCAGCTCTGTGGAGCAGTGACTGATTTCAAGGCAGGGACAGGAAAAGTATAAGATGAGCCTGGAATATTTTGTTGTACTAGGAAGTAAGAAAGTATTCAAAGAATGGTATAGACATATCAAAATGTCACAGAAGCCAGCTTGAGAGGGCTCCACTGGTCAAGGCTGGGACAATCTGAGCAACAATAACAACACATTGTGACAGATTATAACCAATTGTTTAAAATAATCTATGCATCTGTACTGATATAGACAAATAAAAGAATAGGATATGGGGAGAAGAAAAGCTTTTTTATGGTAGATTGCCAATGAATAAATGTAGGAAAAAATGATGGAGTTAGAAAATAGCCACTTGATAAATAACATAGTGATAATTAATTCAACCAAGAAACACCCGTGGATGCTAAGACTAATGGGTAAAAGCTGGACGAAGAACTGGATAATTGGCAGACTCAGAATCCCTCCCCTAATATACTTTTTCCTCACAGGAGACACATAGAAACTTTATAATGGAGAAACCTGTCAGACAAGGTTAACAGCCCCAGTTACATAACATAGCAACATCATGTGTCACATGTCAAGAAGCAACCAGAAGAATCCAGTATTACTTTCATACTATTCTTGACAAAAATGCATAACTTGAAGCAGGAAGAAAGGTCTGGGAAACTTAAACTAAGGAACCTTCTGCAAATGAACTGGCCTGTAACCTTCCAAAGTGTCAAGGACTCAAAAGTCGAGGAAAAACTGAGGGACCATTCCAGATTAGGTGATCAAGCAGATACAGCAATGAAATATGCTTTATTTACCTGGGTGGATCTTCTGTTTGGAAAGAGTCTCTTTGGCTAACCTGATTAGAGTCTGTAAATTATTATTATTATTACTATTTTGAGACAGAGTCTTGTTCTATTGCCCAGGCTGGAGTGCAATGGCTCAATCTTGCCTCACTGCAACCTCTGCTTCCTGAGTTCAAATGATTCTCCTGCCTCAGCCTCCTGAGTAGCTGGGATTACAGGCATCCACCATCATGCCTGGCTAATTTTTGTATTTTTAGTAGAGATGGGATTTCACCATGTTGGCCAGGCTGGTCTTGAACTCCTGACCTCAGATGATCCGCTGGCCTCGACTTCCCAAAGTGCTGGGGTTACAGGTGTGAACCACTGTGCCTGGCTGCTATTATTATTATTTTTTATTTTTGAGGTGGAGCTTTACTTCCGTTGCCCAAGCTGGAATTCAGTGGCATAATCACAGCTCATTGCAGCCTTGACCTCCCAGGCTCAGGTGATCCTCTCACCTCAGCTTCCCAAGTAGCTGGACTACAAGTGTGTGCTTCCATGCCTGACTTTATTTATTTATTTATTTATTTATTTATTTATTTATTTTTCAGACAGAGTCTCGCTCTGTCACCCCAGCTGGAGTGCAGTGGTGGGATCTCAGCTTACTGAAACCTCCACCTCCTGGGTTCAAGCGATTCTCCTGCCTCAGCCTCCCAAGTAGTTGGGATTACAGGTGCCCTCCACCATTCTTAGCTAATTGTTTGTATTTTTAGTAGAGGTGGGGTTTCACCATGTTGGCCAGGCTGGTCTCAAACTCCTAATCTCAGGTGATCCACCCGCCTCAGCCTCCCAAAGTGTTGGGATTATAGGCATGAGCCACTGCACCCAGCCTATTTTTTTGTGTTTTAGGAGAGACCAGGTTTTACCACATTGCCCAGGCTGGTCTCAAATTCTTGGGCTCCAGCAATCTGCCTGCCTTGGAAACTGTGAATTATTAATAGATGGTCACAATGTAACAATGTCAACTGCATGGTTGTAGTGTGGTTATGTAGCAGAAAGTCCTCGCTGGCAGGAATTACACACTAGTATATTCAGCAGTGGTGGAGCCTTATATTGGCTACTTACTCTTAAGTAGTTCAGGAAAAAGTGTTACTTCTACAATTCTTGCAACTTTTAAAAAATTAAAACTAGCTATGTAAAACTGTGAAAATGAAATGATGATAGCTTCATTGGAAAAGGAA
Source organism: Theropithecus gelada (assembly GCF_003255815.1). NCBI lineage: Eukaryota > Metazoa > Chordata > Mammalia > Primates > Cercopithecidae > Theropithecus > Theropithecus gelada. The sequence continues at coordinate 21,824,181 of NC_037671.1, forward strand.
GTCTCTAATGGAGACTAGTTTGAAGACAGTAGCGTTTAAAATGTAACTGCTCAGATGTTTTAAAAACGTTATTTGTATTCAAATGTTACTATTCTCTTCCTTTGTCATTTTTGAAAGATCAATAACTAAGGAGAAAAACCATGATAAAACAAACCAAGAGCAATCTAAATAAAAATATAACCAAGACTATCAATAAGTCGTGTTGTTAACAAGTACCCTCTGCCAGGATGCAGTGAGAATGCTACTTCATCTCTGTGGTATTCTTCCCCTAAAACTCTATCTCCAGTCTAATCATGAGTAAACATCAGAAAATACAAAGTGAAGGACATTCTGCAAAATGCCTTACCAGAATGCTCTTTGGAAGCGTAAAGGACATGGAAGACAAAGACTGAGAAACTCACCGACGAGAGGAACCTAAGGAGGAAGGTCGCTAGATATGATTGTTACCCTGGCTTAGATCCTGGGATAGAAAGAGAACATTAGTAGAAGAATTGGTATAATTTGAATAAAGTCAGTAGTTTTGTTCATAGTATTGGATGAATGTTAAATACTTCGTTTTGATAAGTTTACTTTGGTTTTGTAAAACGTGAAGGTTAGGGAAGCTGGGTATTGGAATGATCTGTACTGTCTTTGCAACTCTTCTGTAAATCTAAAATTATTTCAGAATAAAAAGTTTAAAAGTATATATGCCCCAAAATGCAAATATCCTCTCAAAAATGCGAATATACCAATGGGGTATATTCATGTCATGAATTAGCCAAATGTATGTGTTGGCTCTACTAGTTTGAACCTACAATGACAAGAAAAGTGTACAGACTCAATTCATCACCAGAAATAACACAAGCTTAGGTTTGCCTTATCTCTTGGAAGCCAGATGATAATATAAACATTTCTGTGAAAGAAATATTTATAGGAGGCAGGAGGTAGGATCAGTAAAACTGATCTCAGTTGGTTTCCTATGTCGGGTTGAGTCCACCTACTCTGGAATTTGGCCTCCCATGTCCATTGTTCTCTATCCTTCCTTGGGATCTCTGCTTCATCCTGCTGCAGCCTCTCGCATTCAAACAAAAAGGCCCAGTTACCCTGAGTGCTCATATTGTTTAGACTCATAGAACAAATAAGCCTCCTAAATGTATCTTTCGCTAATTAAGTTTTTGTCTCTCATAGCATAACCTTGAAGCATATTCCCATTCAGGAAAATCTTCTCTTAGGAACGAGAATGAGGAAAAACAAAGATGGTGAAGGTAATAGAAAATGTCATCTTGCCATGAGTTTGAATTTCCTTCTTAGGTAGGTGTTGGCCCAGTATTAAAAGGAAATACTGTGAATAGAGAGAAATTAGAATTAGAATTTTATATTTGAACATAAAAACACTACCATTAGCAATGTATACCCTAAATCAAAAAACGCAAAAAGAACAGTAAAACAAAAAGCCTCAAAAGAAATAAACAAACAAAAACCAAAATAACAATAAAATAACTCTGGAAAGCTAATGCCTAGGAAGCCAGACAAGAAGTCGGGAAGGATGGAGATTTGTATGGCCAGCGCTAGGGTATACTCAGTGAAACTGGCTCACACACATTGCTGGAGGCAGGGTAAAATCATTCAACGGTTTTGGAAAGCAACTTGAAAATGTGTACCAAAACTCATTACTGTGTTTGAACCTTTTACCTCAAGCATTCCACATCTGTGAGAGTAATCTAATTAAATACTAATTCAAAATATGGTAAAATACATCCATTGCTGTATCATTTATAATTGTGAAAAAAATGTAGTTAACTTGGATGTTCAATAAAAAGTGAACAACTACATAAACCCAATAGCATATTATGAAAGATAATAATTGCAAAGCTGAAAACTCTTAGAAACATAGAAATGTACCCTCGCAGACTGCATTGTCCAGGATGGTGGCTACTGGTACCCTGTGGCTTTGAGCACTGGAAATAGGTCTTGTCCAAATTGAGGTATGCTGTGAAAGCAAAAGACGTTGGACACTGGAATTCAAAGACTTGGTAAAATTGTTAAATATTTCATTAACAATTTTTTGTTATTGCATGTTAAAATGATAACATTTTAGATATATTGGGTTAAATAAAATATAGTAGCAAAATTAATTTCAATCATTTCTTTAAAAATTTGAACTTGCATATTTGGCTTGCATTATATTTCCATTGAAAAGTGCTTGTCTAGACTATGAGCCCTTTGAAGACAGGGTTAACTCTTGGTCCATGACTCCCAGTTTGTTCTCATCAATTGTTTTGTTAACCACCTGATAAATGAATAATTATAACATTGATTTTAAAATGTATGCAATTACATGTGCAGTAAGCTTACACCTATGTAAAATAGTCATATTATAAAAGACAGAAGGTGATCTACAAAATTGAAGGTGCTGGTTGTCTTAGGATGGTGTGATTATGGGTCACTTTACTATTTTTCAAACTTTCTGTGGAATAATTTTCTTTTCATAATGTAAAGGATATATTTTTTAAAGAATGAAGCTAGGACTTGTGAGGGTTTTTGTTTGCTTGTTTATTTGTTTGTTGTGAGGACAGAAGGATACACGTATGAACCATCTTCAAAGACTCCTGACCATGGCTGATTCCAGTGGTCTCTCTAATGTGGGGGAGGACATACCTCATAGAGGGCTCGGAGGGGTGATTCTTGAGAGTTGTAGCACGCCATGGCTAACAGCAGCCTGCTCTCGGTGCTGGGCAGAAATCTCTTTGGCCCAGAGCAAGCAATGAAGATTTTATATTTTTCATCTTCTGCAAGGAACTACAGTTGTTTCTCAAGGTCAGGTCAGAAAGCATCCTGAGGATGAGGAATAACAGTCCTCAAAGGGCTTTCCATCTTGGCAACGGTTCATAACCATATAAAGCTGATAACAAAATAATTCCAAAATAAATAAACAGTGGGTGCCTAAGTGCCCTCAGAGATCAGTAAATCTGAGCACATGTAAGCTGCCAGTGTGAGAAGCAGATAAAACCTCCTTCTAACATCCTGATGCATTAAAGCAGATGGAAACACCATATCAGGGTGAATAGAGAAACAAAACAAGACAAAAACTTTCTTTGCCTAGAAAAGCAAAGTAGCTCTTAAACCAAGGCAGAGTGAAATTCCTGACCATTTAACAAATTCTAGACTGTGACAAATTTAATTGATTCAGCAGAGATTTATTGACCCCTATTTGTGTTCTAGGTATGCTTTTCAAGGCTGAAGATACAGCAGTAAACAATGCTTGCAAAATTCCATGCCTTCCCATTATTTATGTTCTTATGGGATAAATCAAGGCAATAAACAAATGTGTAATTTAATGTATAGCATATAAGATGACTATAAATACTAAGGAAAAAATAAAGCAGAGAATGAGGGTGCAGGACAGCTGTGGAAGAGTAAGCTGCAATTTTAGAGTGGGTGGCCAGGAAAGGCTTCTGAGGAGGTGGTGTTTCAGTGAAGAAAACTTGAAGGAGGTGAGGAAATAAAACATGTAGATTTTGGATAGAAAAACATTTCAAGAAAGGAAACAGCAATTATAAGAGCCTTGAAGTAGGAGCTTGCCTGGCATGTTTGAAGAACAACAAAAAAACAGTGAAACTTAAGGGAAAGAGGTCGGGTGCAGTGACTCATGCCAGTAATCCCCAGCACTTTGGGAGGCCAAAGTGGGTAGATCACCTTAGCTCAGGAGCTCAAGGTCAGCCTGGGCAACCTGCTGAAATCCCTGTCTCTACAAAAAAAAAAAAAAAAAAAAAAAATTAGCCAGGTGTGATGGTATGCACTTGTAGTCTCAGCTACTGGGGAGGCTGAGGTGGGAGGATCAGTTGAGCTCAGGAGTTATAGGTTGCAGTGAGCTGATGTCACACCACCTCACTCTAGCATGGGCAATGGAGTGAGGCCCTGTCAAGGATGGACGGACGGATGGACGGAAGGAAGGAAGGAAGGAAGGAGAAAGAGAGAGAGAGAAAGAAAGGAAAAAAAGAAAAGAAAAGGAAAAAAGAAAAGAAGAAAGAAAAGGCTGGGCATAGGGGCTCATCACTTTGGGAGGCCAGGGCGGACGGATTGCCTGAGCTCAGGAGTTCGTGACCAGCCTGGGCAACACAGTGAAACCCTGTCTCTACTAAAATACAAAAAATTAGCTGGGTGTGGTGGCGTGTGCCTGTGGACCCAGCTACTTGGGAGGTTGAGGCAGGAGAATTGCTTGAATTGGGGAGGCGAAGGTTGCAGTGAGCCGAGATCGCGCCCCCGCACTCCTGCCTGGGCTACGGATAGGCAAAGGGGAAGTCAGACTTGGGGAGCCTGATTGTGCAGAGTATTTTAGGGGATTACCAGGACTTTTGACTTTTACTGAGTGAAATGGGAGGATTGCAGGATTTTGAGCATGAAAATGAGATGATTAACCTACACTTTAAGCATCTGAGTTCAGAATAGTTAAACCTGAAAATCAGTTTGGAAGTTTTTGCAATAAAAAAGTTATGAAGATCTAATGGCAAATGTAATCAGTGATTTAGGTTCTGGATATGACTCAATGGTAGATCTGATTGTTTTTTTTTTGACTTGCTGGATATAGGGTATGAACAAAGTAGAGGAATTGGTGATGATGCCAGACATTTTCACCCAACTTATTGGGAGGATGGATTTTTACCATTTACTGGTCATACAAAGTGCTGGTGAGGATGTGGAGGAACTGGAACTCACACACTTCTCATGGGAATGTAAAATGGCACAACCAGTATGAAAACCACTTTGGTAATTTCTTCTACATTTAAAACATATGTTTACTATATGACCAATCATTTCATGCCTAAATATTTACCAAAGTGAAATGAAAACTTATGTTCATACAAAAACCTGCACATTAACATTTATAGCTGCATTACATTTAATCACAAAAACTTGGAAACAGCCCAAAAGTCCCTCTCCCCAGGGATGAATTAACAAACTATTACATCAACACACTGAAATACTGTTAAACAATAAAAAGGAGCAAATTACTGATTAACATAAAAACATGGATGGTCAGTGAAAGAAGCCGGTTTCAAGAAGGCTGCATGCTATATAATTCCATTTATATGATATTCTGAAGAAGGCAAGACCATAGAGGTAGAACACAAACCAGTCGTTGCCAGAGATGGTGGTGAGAGGGGGAAATTTGACTACAAAGGGGTGAAGGGGAATATATTATGGGTGATGGAAGCATTCTATAGCTTGATCGTGGTGATGGTTACAAATCTGTGTGCACTTGTCAAAACTTGCAGACGTGTACAACAAAAAGGGCAACTTACATAGTATATAAATTATGGCTTCATTTAAAAATGGTAAAAAACGGAGGTAAAATTATGAGGGATATTTTTAGGTGAGAGAAATAATATCAAGGTGGAGTGTGGGTGGGAAAGAAGTGGTAGAATGGGAAAAATTAATGTTGCAAGAGGAAGGAGAGGGGATTGAGCAATGACCTGGAACAGATTAGAAAGGATAGGAGCTCATAAACAGGTGGAGGGGTTGGCCTCTGTGGGGACTTGCAAGGGGTAGTTCACCCAGTATAGTGAGACAGAAGGCAGTGGGTATGGGTAGAGAGGATAAAGGCAGGGGTACAATTTTTTAGTAGATGTGATAGTGCTGGGAGCTTTCCAGTGTTTTCCTTGAAATTAGATTTTTGTAGTGAAGTAGAAAGTGAGCACATCAGCTGAGACTGATGATATAAAAGAAATTTTAGATGTTTGAAGAGACAGGAGAAGATACGAAGTGATTGTTTAGGACAGGGGTCCCCAGCCCCCAGGCCATGGGCTGGTACCTGTCTGTGGTCTGTTAGGAACTGGGCAGCACACAAAGCTTCACCTGTGTTTACAGCCACTCCCCATCATGCGCATTACCACCTGAGCTCTGCCTCCTGTCGGATCAGTGGCGGCATATAGATCTCACAGGAGCACAAACCCTATTGCGAACTGTGCATGTGAGGGATCTAGGTTGTGGGCTCCTTATGAGAATCTAATGCCTGATGATCTGAGGTGGAGCTGAGGTGGTGATGCTAGCTCTGGGGAGCAACTGCAAATACAGATTAACATTAGCAGAGACATTTGACTGCACAGAGACCATAATATTAAATCAGTTGCCTGCAGACTCATATCAAAACCCTATCAGTGAGTGGCAAGTGACAATGAAGCTGCACCAATGAAGGTGGCAGGCTGTAGAGTGGCAAGTGAGTCTGTGTACTTCAATTGTACAGCTGCATCTGGTGGCCTTAAAAGTATGTTTGAGGCAACTTCAAATCTCCGTATGTTCTGAATTAAAGTCCAGGTGGAATATCCTGACATTGCCACAAAAGCACTGAAAAGCCTGCTTCCATTTCCAGCATCCTATCTTTGTGCAGCAGGGCATTCTGCAGTGACAGCAACCAAAACAGGGTTATAGAGTAAATTGAACATAAGCAACACCCTTTGGGTGTCACTGTCTCCCATCACCCCCAGAAGGAACTTCCGGTTGCAGGAAAACAAGCTCAGGGCTCCCACTGATGATTCTATGTGATGGTGAGTTGTATAATTCTTTCACTATACATTACAATGTAATAATAATAGAAATAAAGTTCACAATAAATGTAATGTGCTTGAATCATCCTGAAACCATGCCCCTCCCTGGTTTGTGGAAAAATTGCCTCCCACAAAACTAGTCCTTGGTGCCAAAAAGGCTGGGGACCACTGGTTTAGGAGAGAGAGGAATGAATAACTAGGAAAGCACAGTGGGCTTGCCGGGGACGTTGAGGACCACCTTGAAGTTCATCATGAATTTATAGCAACATTAGAACTGTGGTTGTGTGTTCTCTTCCAGCTATGGGGATGGAGTAGGCAAAGAGTTGGATTTAGCCAGGGTTGGGATTTAGCCAAATGAATATGTTGATAATTGATGCAATTAATAAAAAGTAAGCCCCTGTCCAATTTTAGGTTAAGGCAAAGCAGGAGGTGGTGGCAATGTGACTTCCCCCCACCCCAGATCTCTCTCTCTCTTTCTTTCTTTTCTTTTCTTTTCTTTTCTTTTCTTTCTTTTCTTTCTTTCTTTCTTTCTTTCTTTCTTTCTTTCTTTCTTTCTTTCTTTCTTTCTTTCTTTCTTTCTTTCTTTCTTTCTTTCTTTCTTTTCTCTCTTTCTCTCTTTCTCTCTCTCTCTCTCTTTCTTTCTCTCTTTCTTTCTTTTTCCCTTCCTTCCTTCCTTCCTTCCTTCCTTCCTTCCTTCCTTCCTTCCTTCCTTCCTTCCTTCCTTCCTTCCTTCCTTCCTTCCTTCTCTCTCTCTTTCTCTCTTTCTCTTTCTCTCTTTCTCTCTCTCTCTTTCTTTTCTTTTCTTTCTTTCTTTTCTTTCTTTTCTTTCTTTCTTTTTCTTTCTTTTCATTTGAAGTCTGAATGTCTATTCAGAAAAAGCCCTGGGCAAACTTGAGACATTAAGCAGATTTCTCAGCATTCTCTTTGTGCCAAGTTCACCCACACACAGGGGTGTGCTGCAGCCTGCCCATTCTTGATTATGGTATCTGATTGCTAAATTGTCAGGAATTTTGCAAGCCAGTTGTTAAGGACAGTTTAAGTTTGGTCATGGTAGAAGTATTTACACCATGGAAATCAGTAAATCCTTCAGGGAGTCAGTTGTTAACCATTTACCACACACACTCCTGCCTTTCAGGCCCATCTATCTTAATTTACTGGCCTTCAAGGTTATTGTTTCATCACCTGTGCTGGCTTGGCATCCACAGGTAGAAACTGCTATTTGAGGAATGTCCTCGATGTGGACATTCACTGGTCTCAAATATCTTTCAGTCCCTACTTGCTCATTCTACCTGGCTGAGCTCATTAATTTATACCATTGTGCTGAAGGTAGAGGAGGCTAGAGGTGTCTCTCAAGTAATTTGTAACCTTTAAATAAGGACTTTCTGGAGACTTCACCAGTTTGACTTTCAGCATTGGTAAATCATAAAGAGGTAGGCAGACACAGAGTCAGACTAGTAGGGAAGAAGGCTGGGACTGAAGGAATCTTTTACTCTGTATCAAAACTCTTTCTCTGCTAATCTGATTCTTGCAACACTGGACTGCTTTGCACACTGATCAAATCTGCTAAAAGAAATTGCTCAATTTCCACTCACTTCCTCTGTGCTCTTTGTTTTTTCTGCTCATTTATCATCAATCACAGGTCAAGCAAATGTTGGTTTGATGGGTCGTGACCACATTCAGGGAGCTAGCAAAAGGCCTGTGGTGGTCCTGATAGTTTGAATTACACAGGTGCTGTGTGGCTCCGCGACAGGATGTATCATAGGAGCCTCACACTGATCTTGTGCAAAACTCCTCTCTTGATTCTCCCATTCATACCTACTTCTCCTTTGGTAGCCCACACCTTAGGGAATGGCTCCCCTAACATTCCGGGTGCTCATACCATAAATTGGAGCCATTCTTGATTTCACTTCTCCTCTGCCTATTACCTTCAGTGGCTACTGGCGTTCTAGCTCCCAAACTGTGAAGTGAACTGTGTCCACTCTCTCCATCTCTATGGTCATCATCTTAACTGAAGCCATGGTTGTCTTTCTCCTGAATTGCTGGCTAAGCCTTCTAATTGTTTTCCTGTCATTCCTTTATATGCTCTTCTGTTATCTAATTCAAACAGCAAAGAGTATATTTTAGGAAGCATGTAAGTTTTGTCCGTGCCGTACATTTAAACTCTACTTATTGCATTTCAAGTGGTCCCTTTGGGACTGCCCAGCCACCTCTCAAGCCACTGTAGTCTCACTGAAGATGCATCATCCCTGATGACTTTCTTTTGTTTCCTCTTAATGCCAATCTCTTTCCCGAATCAACCTTCACAGTTGATCTCTCTACCAGGGACGCTTTTCCCCATCCTCTTCATCTGCCAAATTCTCCTCTCCTTTCAAGTTTAAATTTACATGTTAATTTCCTAAGGGAAGTTTTCCTTGACCCCAGAGACTTAATTTAAGCTATTAACTAGTTTCTCAGGACTCTATAATCCTCCTTCAAAACATTTATTTAAATTGTAATTATATATTTATTATTTTAAGGTCTTTTGACAATGGCATCTACCTTTATATTTCTGCCCATTCTAATTATTCTTTTTTTCTCTTCTGTAATCTTAATAAAAGTAAGGACCTTGTCTTTCTTGTTTATCACTTATATCCCCAGCGCTTTGCATGGTGCATGACATCGAGTAGGAGATCAATTAATTGAATAAATGAATGAAGTACAAAGACATAAAGAGAAGAGACATTCTGTTGAATCCATGGGGGAAACAGTACACCAGTTAAAAAGCACTGGTATAATTAGAAAATAAAAGCAGTGTATAAGTTTTCAGTGTCATCGTGGATGATTAATTACTGTAAATATCAAGAAGGGAAATTTCATAAAATTGATGAACTAGGGCTTCATCCATTTATTAAGTTTTTATTCATCATCTATCTGGTACATAAATTAGGGCTGCCAGATTAGCAAATAAAAATACAGATGCCCAGTTAACTGAATGCCTTGTATTTTGACAACTCTAACATAGTTTTCATAGGGCTGCTCTCTGTGGCGCAGTTGCTCATGCCTGTAATCCCAGCACTTTGGGAGGCTGAGGCAGGCAGATCACAAGGTCAGGAGATTGAGACCACCCTGACCAACATGGTGAAACCCCGTTTCTACTAAAAACACAAAAATTAGCTAGGCATGGTGGCGCGCACACCTGTAGCCCTAGCTACTTGGGAGGATGAGATGGGAGAATAACTTGAACCCAGAAGGCAGAGGTTGCAGTGAGCTAAGATCATGCCACTGCGCTCCAGCCTGGTGACAGAGCGAGTCTCTGCCTCAAAAAATAAAATAAAATAAAATAAAATATAAAATAAAATAATAAAGATAAAGAAAAAAATAAGACGTGGTCTATAACCCAAGGGAATTTTTATGCAAGGTGAGAAAATCAGCATAAAGTTAGAGATAGGTGGTAGAAAATGCATGGAAAGGGAGAGTTATATGTCGATGGCATGTTAGTTTCCCATGGCTGCTATAAAAAATACCACAAATTGAGTGACAACACAGCAGAAACCTATTCTCTCACAGGTCCAGAGGTTAGAAGTCTAAAATCAAGGTGTGGGCAGGGTTGATTTTTTTCTGAGGTTTTTGAGAGAGAATCTGTACCATACCTCTCTCCTAGTTTCTGTCAATGGCCAGCAATCCTTGCCTTGTGGATGCACCACTCTAATTTCAGCCTCTGCCTTCACATGGCATTCTTTCTTCATGTCTCTTCTCTCTTTACAAAGCCAGCAGTCAAATTGAAGTAGGGCCTACTCTAATGACTTCATCTTAACTTGATTACATCTGTAAAACCTGTTTCCAAATATAGTCACATTAGACAGTCCCAGGAGTTAGGACTTTAACATATCTTTCTGGAGGATGCAAGTCAATCTATAACAGATGGTATTGGTATTGAATACCATAGAGCTCAGAGATGGGACAATTTGTTGTGAGGTGGAATGATTAAAAAGGCCAGAAGCAGTGTCAAGAATGAACAGAGCTGGACTTCAAAGCGTGGGTAGACATTGTTGGAGAGGAGGGGAAGGGCTTGAAATAGATGATGAACAAGGAACTAGGGGAGAAACTCATCTTCCGGGGATGAAGATACTTGCTGAAATTTACTAAGATCAATAACAAGCATGCTGAAAACTCTGAGAAAAGCAATAATAATCGAACTTCCTTAGCTCAGAAAAGCAACAGTGCCATTTTAAGGCAGATTTTATTGGTGTCTAAGATTCCTCTCTAAAGTTCAGGTTGCTCAGTGTTAATTTGGTTTTGGCACCAGCCCCAGAGATACTAAAGGAACATGCCTGGGAAATTATTACCAGCAATGTCTGGATTCCTGATGCACCGAGCCTGTTACACTAGAACCCAACTCGGGGGTTATATTTAAAATCAAACATTTGTATAAAATAAAGTGTAAATTGTAAGCAATCAGTACAGTTAGAATGTTATCATTATTTTGAGACAGGGCCTTGAATCAAACATTTATGTAAAATAAAGCATAAGTTGCAAGCAATTATTACAGTTAAAATGTTATTATTATTTTTTTATTTTTTGAGACACAGTCTTGTTCTGTCCACCTAGGGTGAACTGCAGTGGTACAACCATAGCTCACTGCAGTCTTGACCTCCTGAGCCCAAGTGGTCCTCCCACCTCAGCCCCCTGAGTAGCTGGGACTACAGGCCTGGCTAAGTTTTGAAATTTTTGTAGAGGCTGGGTTTCTCTGTGTTGCCCAGGCTGGTCTCAAACTCCTGGGCTCAAGTGGTCCTCCCAGCTCAGCCTCCCAAATTGCTGAGATTATAGGCGTGAGCCACCACATCCAGCCAGAATGTTATTTTATAGGGATTGATTAAGCTTTCCAACTTTCTAGGATGTGTCCATTTCATAAAACTTCCAAGCTTTGTTTATTGTGTGAGAAGCCAGTGCAGAAGGCATGTTAAGCTGGATCTATAACGTTGTGAATGTGTACCATGCTACAGAACACCATAGTCTATACCATATTTTCATATGGATGAACAATTTTCCTTCCCTCCTTGTTAAAGGAACCAAGTGAAATTCAATTTAAATAGCAATTCATAGAAGAAAAAGCCTAAAAGTAAAGGTACGAGCCACGAGGACCACAGTGTTTTGTGTTCCGTTGCTGAATATGAATATAATTTCTTGCATTTTCATCATTATTAATTAAATAAACTTTATGTGAAGTTCATTTTATGTTAGTTTACCTTAGAATTGAGTACATTACTGAATTGCTACAAGGCTATAGTTTTCTTCTAGTTGATGTTTCAAAAAATTATTTGGGCCAGGTGCAGTGGCTCACACCTGTAATCCTAGCCCTTTGGGAATCTGAGGTGGGCAGATTGCTTGAGCCCAGGAGTTCGAGATCAATCTGGGTAACATGGTGAAACCCCATCTCTACAAAAAATACAAAAATTAGCTGAGCATGATGGTGTGAACCTGTAATCCTGGCTATTCGGGAAGCTGAGGTGGGAAGATCCCTTGAACCCAGGAGGTCAAGGCTGCAGTGAGCTGTGATCACGCCACTGTACTCTAGCCTGGGCAACAGAGCAAGACCCTGTCTCAAACAAAAACAAAAAGAAAAATCATTTGAAAAGGAAGAGAAAATCTAACAGTTGGGATGAGCTCTTGCTGATTTACCATCTAGTTACCCTGTTCTCTGGGTGTTGCCCACTTGTAATCACCAAACAAGGAAGCTGGGCAAGTACAGGGAAGCATCGTGCAGGGAAGCTCTCACTTCATTGCCACTTACAGCTCTGTGACATTTGCTGCCAGCAAAGATTTGGGTTTGTCAGGCTAATATCCACCGACCTATTTATTTCTTCCTAGTTACCTTCAGATTCAGATAAAGGGCCACAAGGCTGGGGTCTGGGGGACTAAAAAGGTCAGATTTACTCAGTGAGAAAACAAAGACTTGCCTGCTTTCTACTCAATATGCCTTTTCTTAGACAGTAAGTTTTTATTAAAGTGGTGAACATTAATATTTTAATCAATTACATCGTTGAAAATTATGTATAGCATAGGGTAAATGTGAATCAGTCAATCAAGCAATCACAATTGCAAAGAAACCTAGGGCTGGTTACATACCTTGTTTGTAATCTGCAACTGAGACCCGAAAAGCTTCTGCTGCCTTGGTTCTCTCCGGGCATTAGTAAATCCGACTCAGTCGGACTCACGGAGTTCTGGGACTCCCTTTGCACTGTAACCATTGGCAAAGTTCCTGGAGTCTTTTTTTTCTGCCAGATGCCTTTATGTAAACCATCTTCCTTTTGGAAAGAATGATTTTCCTGCTCACTGCTTATGTGAAAAGTGTTATTTGTCTTTCTAACTCTTGAGGACATCTTCAAGGTTCCTTTCTTAGCCGCAACCTTACTAGCTCATGTGAAGATGTCACATCCCCAGGTTATTTGTGATAGATATGCACTTAGCTGGCCTTCTTATCTGCACAAAAAGAAACAGCTGCTCAGGATTGAAAAATAATTCTCTTTTCCCTACAGGACTGAAAAAAACTTGTTTATTTTAGAACGTCTTAAAAACATGTAAAGGAGAAGGGGAAAATGACCCAGAGTACCGTTACCTAAAGGCAATTATTATGAGTATTTTAGTTTATATCCTTCTAATCTGATTGTTTTCTGTATATTTTATTTTATAAAATAGTTGCACTTGCATTCTTTCTAAAATGGTGTGTGTATGTGTGTGCACATGCGCGTGTATTGGCTGTTTGTTTTTACTTAGTGCTATTCATCAGAAGTGATGTAGCAAAATGGTCATGAATGTATAAATGTGAAGGCAGTGTGTGGGTTCAAATCCTGAGTTCCCCATCTTTGCAAACTTGGGAATGTGATTCAGTTTCTTTAAATCTCTTTTCTCTCCCCAAATATGAGTATAACAATTATATGCACTTCAGCGAGCTGTTAGAAAAATCCAATGAGTAAGTATGTTAAGCAATCACATATTATGTATACCTGACGTATAGCAGATGCTCAATAAATGTTAACTCTTAACTTTCTCCTATCATTATAAAATATTCAGGAATATAATTTTACATGACTGCATACAATAGTATCTTTTGTACCTAGTATTATTTGGTTATCTATCTTTGGATATTTATGTTGCTTATAGTTTTTTTTTACCTCTATACATAATCTTGGAATAAATATCTTGGTATGAAAAGATTTTTCTGTAGTTCAGCTTATTTTCTGAATTATCTTAATTCCAAAAACAGAATGTCTGAGTCGAGCAAGATGAATATATTGTTAATTTCTTCTTAAAGAGGTTGTGGTTATTTATATTTCCATCAGCCTAGTATGAATAGGATTGTTTCACCATAGTCTTGCCAGCAGTGTGTGTGTGTGTGTGTGTGTGTGTGTGTGTGTGTATCTATATTATTTGATAGCCTTATTGATATCTCATTCTTTGATTGCTGGAGAGCTGTGGTGGTGTAGATATTTTTTAAGGAACTTGAACTCATCTGGAATTTATTTGAGTACTGTGGGGTTGGAGTCTAAATTGATTAGCTTCAACATAATGGGGCTGGAGTACTCTGTAGGCTCAACCAAACTGGAAGTTGCTCAGTCACATTAAAAATGTTTATAATAGCAACTTCAATGATGTCATCACTACCTTATACCTTGCTGTATCATATTTCCTAGCTCATACACCCTGCTTTGTCATATGCTTGATGAGTTAGATAACATATTAGATGAGTGTGGCCCCTGCATTTATTCAAATACAATCCTCTGAGGAGCCACATCTCCTGACCCTTCCACACTTTTGTAGCCTCTCCCTGTGTAACTCATGGAATGTGATGGAAGTGATGCCACATTGCATGCCTTTTGAGGCTAGGCATGAGAAGACTGGCAGCTTTCACCATGATCTCTTGGAGTGTGTATGCATTCTGGTGAGGAGTTAGTTGTTACTCTGCAACTGCCATGCACTGAGAGATCTCAAGACAGTTATGTAGGGAGGTCATGTGGAGGGAGATGTCAGCTCCCAATTTGTCCAACTCCTCCAGCTGAGGCCCCCGAAATGAGAGTGTAGGCTGGGTGCCATGGCTCACACCTGTAATCCCAGCACTTTGGGAGGCTGAGGCGAGTGGATCACTTGAAACCAGGAGTTCAAGACCAGCCTGGCGAACATGGTGAAACCCCATCTCTACTAAAAATACAAAAATTAGCTGGGCATGGTAGTGGGTACCTGTAATCCCAGCTACTCAGGAGGCTGAGACAGGAGAATCGCTTGAACATAGGAGGAAGAGGTTGCAGTAAGCGTAGATTGCGCCACTGTACTCCAGCCTGGGTGACACAGTGACACTCTGTCTCAAAAATAAAATAAATAAAATAAACAGAAAGAGATGTGAGCGTAGAAGCCATGTTGGACAGGACACTCCAGTCTAGTCATATCTTTGGATAACTCCAGTCCTAGACACTATCTAACTGACCATGTGAAAGATCAGAAGCAATAAGTACCCAGTGAGCCCAGTCAACTCACAGACCTGTGGGAGGTAACAATAAATTGTTGCTTAAGCCACTAAGTTTTAGGATGGTTTGTTATGCAGTGATAGAAAACCAGCACAATGAATTAATACAGAGGAAGCACAGTTCTTTGGTTTGAAATATTTCTTCTTTGAAAATTAGCAGGAAGTAAACATTGGAGTTAATAATGATAGCTTTTACCAAAATAGAAAGATAGAAGATAGCATTCCAAAGTAATTGATGAGGGGAGTGGAAAAGCAATATTAATTGAGAAATATACAGACATAGGTTTTACATGGGGTTGGTGGTAAAGAGAATTGAAAGAAGCCTGATAATGTGGCCACTGAGAGTCAGCTGAGTGTAGCATACATGTCAAGGGCTGGGGTGACTTGGGGATTTGCAGGTGTAAGAGAAAAGATGTTCTGACAAAGGGAAAATGAGTGGCTAAAGACTTTTTGCCTGGAAGTGTCTCTCTCTTGGTAGATTGATAGATTTTTCTTTCTGTCATACAAAGTATTAGAAGAAGGGCCAACTTTCACATTGCAAATTTCATAGTTTGGTGCTTAGTAACATGATGCCTTTGTATTTTAGTGCCTATAGATTTTTAAAAAGTATTATCTTTGTGAGTTTTGGGGTACATACTAACTCCAAATTTTATCATTTAATTTGCTTGAATTCTACTCTGCAAATCCACCATATGTAATTGGTAGTTAAGTTTGGGCTACATAGGATGTGGCAAAATTTAATTGACTTAAAAATACATAAAATGACAATATAAAGAGCTTTCATTTTATTTAGTGTCTTAGTCATCTTTTATCTTTTTTGTTGGCTTCCAAACCATATTGCTTTTATGAGTGTCTCTGAGGAAGGTAGAATATGAAGTTTACGAAGAGGAAACTCTCTTGCAGTAGCACTAATAAAACCATATGTAGGCCAAGCTTCTGGATGATTGAGGAGCCAGATCCAGCTCCCTGGAGCTTTCCTTGAGAGATGCAATCCCAATATCAAAATTAGTGTTGAGACACCTTTGTTCTTGACACTGAATATATTGCCAATTTTGTTCTACTTCTAATTTGCAATCAAAGTCATCTCTTGCCCCAGTGCAGGCTGTTTATTTTTTTTTAAAGAGTTTTGTTAAGATTTTTACTACATGGACTTAATTATGTAATTACATAACAGATCTGGTAACTGCTTCAGAGGAACCATTCTAATCTATGAGGTACCTAAGATAGTCTTTAAAGAACATCTAATTACATAATTACAATGCCTAATAGACCAGAATAACAGGTAGCAAGAATATCTTTGGAGCCATAAGAGAAGCTCTGTGGCCTTTAGGGTATATAATATCAGTTATGAAAATAACCCCATCACTATGTCATTATGTAACAGCACAAAATGGCAAAGAAGGTATTAATGCTGGATATAATAAATAGATGCATTTTGCTATAAATGACTTTCTTTAATTTTCAAAAAATGTGTAGAAGCAATTGAAAATATCTTAAACCATGAGACAGAAAAAACTATGACATTTTAGATACAGGATGGCAGTGACTTTTGAAAGCAAAATTTAAAGAGATTGAAGACATATTGAGTTAGTTATAAAAGTAGGCATATTAATGTCAAAACCACAAAAATGCATTTAAGATATAAAAGACAGAAAATTCAAAATATTATATTCATATGTTTCAAACTGGCATACTATGTTTTCTAAGTAATAATGAAAAAAATCAGGAATGAAACTAAAACACGTTAGAGTTTTGAAATACTATGAATACTGGGTGTTAAAGGCTCTGTTAAAATCTGAAGAGTGAATCAGAAAAAAGAGCGAATTTTAATCAAGGCCCATGTTCAAATATTTTGGTGTTGGCAATATTATTCTGCAATATCTATTGGGAAATATACAAGAAAAACTAAACTTTATGAGTTTATAAAACTCATAAAAATCTGTCTTAGTTTTATGAGCAAGAGGCTTTGTTATTATTGTTGTGTGTTTTAAAGGATACATTTTACAAAAAAAGCCCCAAATATGTAAAAGTATTACATATTGAGTATTCATTACCCACTAAAATTTTATACCAAAGTTCATGATTCTGAGACCACTGGTATGTAGAAAAATAGTTGGCCTCTGTAAATGGACATCTCAAATGTTTCACAGACCAAGAGCCAACAATTTTGGGAAAATTTTAAAGCCAATTTTCTGATAAAAATTATGTGAGCTTTAGTCATGACAAATATTTAAACAATGCACATTTAAACAGTACACTCTTTATTCGCCTAGGAACAGTTATAATAAAGTGTCCACATGCTTTTGCCGTGTATCTTGTTAAAAAAAAAAAAAAGCCAAGTTTTGTTTGAGACATATACACTTCCTCTCCTTACATATCTTTCTTCCCCAACAGAATTTGAGTGGCATTCAAAACTTGCAATGTTGCAATGAGCTCTGCACTTGGGAATATTCATATTTATAACCTGTATATTTTAGCCAACATGGTTTTTTGTTTTATGAGACCTGGAAATATTTTTTCAATTCAATATCAATCAATTCTTCAAGATGGACATGAGATATAATATTTTATATATGCTAGCCCTACATTGTGAGGTAATGCTTAATGGTCTTCTCCTCCAAGAGTCTCCCCAAATGCAACACAACCACCACTACGAGCATAAGAAAATATCCTGTATACAGTTCAAAATCATTCCTTTTCAAAATTCAAGGTAACAGATTTCTAAATATGGCCATGAAGAAATAACAGGGACCAGATTTACTCTCTCACCTTAGCCAATTAGGAAACCAGACAAAATATATAAGGCAATTGTTTTCAGACATGTGATAGACAGCACAGGATTATTAGCCCTGATTACAAGGTAAACTATATAATTACTCCAGTTTTCTACCTAGAGGCTGTATTCCCTCTGCTGTGCAGGGAGAGAAGAAACAAATTAAAAACAAGGAATCTCTCTGAGTTTTAGAGACATTGATTGTAGTTCAGGGAGACATTGGTGGAGCACAGGGAGCTTCACAAAGACAGAGCTTGGAAGATATGCAAAGGTGTCCCTTTGAGTCTTTGGTGGAGTACTGATTTGCTCATGCATGAGAAGAAATTATTCAAGGCTGGATATACGTAGGCTGGACATTGGAAGTGAGTAGGCTGAACCATTCCTGAAGCTAATCACAGGCTGGAAATATATTCTGTTCCTGTCAGCAAGAGCGGAGGGATTTCATAATAAATGAGGCATTGAGTAGACTATTCAGAAGGCTAAATTATCCCTAGAATAAAGGCTGCTCTGGACATGACCTAACACAGCTTAAAAGCAATGCTGCATAGAAACAAAGCAATTCCAAATAGTCTGACTGCTTCCTAGACAAAAAAAAAGTCAATACCATTTAAAGCAATGCAACAAAATGTCATACCCAACAACATAAAATTTAGTGTCCAGTATCCAAAAGAGTACTGCCAGACGTACAAAGAATTGGGAAATTATGACCCATAACTCAGAGAAAAATTAATTGATAGACTTAGACCCAGAAATAAGTGGAATTGTGAGATAACAGACAAAGATGTTAAAATAACTATTGTAAATATGCTCTATATTCCTGAAGGTTTATTCCTGAAGTATAAACTCATGCTGTTCATGAGGAGAGATATAGAAGATATAAAATGACAAATAAAACTTCTAAAAATTAAAACTAAAATGCTTGGAATAAAAGAGTACACTGGCTTGGGTTCATGGCAGATTAAACCTTGCAGGAAAAAAAAAATCAATGACTTTGAAAACATAGCACTAGAAAATCTCCAAAATAAAGCAGAGAGGAAAAAAGAATTAAAGAAAAATGAACAGAGCCTTAATAACCTTTAAGGAAATATCAGAAAGTCTGACATAGGAGTAATTGATATCCTAGAAGTAAAAAAAGAAAAAAGGGGGACAGAGAACACACTGAAGAAATAATAGGCAGACTATTTTCAAATTTGATAAAAATTAGAAGATCACAGATTGAAGAAGCTCATTGCACTCAGAGTAGAGGAAGCAAAGGAAAATAGGCAGGACACATAATAATCAAACAATCAAACTGCTGAAAACTAATGACGAAAAGAAAATCTTTTTTTTTTTTTTTTTTTTTTTGAGACACAGTCTCGCTTTGTCACCCAGGCTGGAGTGCAGTGGCCAGATCTCGGCTCACTGCAAGCTCCGCCTCCCGGGTTCACGCCATTCTCCTGCCTCAGCCTGCAGAGTAGCTGGGACTACAGGCGCCCGCCACCGTGCCTGGATAATTCCTTGTATTTTTTTAGTAGAGACAGGGTTTCACCGTGTTAGCCAGGATGGTCTTGATACCCTGACTTCGTGATCCACCCGCTTAGGCCTCCCAAAGTGCTGGGATTACAGGCGAGAGCCACCACGCCCAGCTAATGAAAAGAAAATCTTAAAAGCAGCCAGAGAAGAAGACATAAAGAACTAAAGATAAGGAAGACAGCCAACTTATCACTAGAGGCTACAAAAGCCAAAAGACAATGAAGCAGTTTAACCTGGATTAGCTAAAGCCACATAATAATTATCATGCCTCAGTTTTTAATCATTATTATTTGGAGTATAGGTGGGTTTTTCACTTCTTAATCAATGTGTTTAATGATTATGGCTTTTTTTCCTTTTTTAAAAAATAAACTTTATTAATTAGGGCAGTTTTAGATTCACAAGAAAATGGAGCAGAAGATACAGAAAGTTCCCATCTATCCCCCATACCTACGTACACACAGCCTCCCCCATTATCAAAATCCTTAACTGAAGTGGTACGTTTGTTACAATCGACCTACATTGTCACCTGAAGACCATAGTTTACATTATGGTTCGCTCTTGGTGTGGTACATTCTGTGAGTTTGGGAAAACAAAATTACATGTATACACCATTGTAGTATCTAACAGTGTTGTTTCACCGTCCTGAAAATCGTCTCTGCAGGGTCTATTGATCGCTTCTCCCTTAACCCCTGACAATCACTGTTGCTTTTATTGTCTCCATAATTTTGCCATTTCCAGAATGTCATACAGTAGAAATGATACAGTAGAAATGATGCATCCTTTTCAGATTGGCTTCTTTCATTTAGTAATATACATTGTTTCCTCCATGACTTTTAATGGCTTGACAGCCCATTTCTTTCTTTTTTAATGCACAAATACTTTAAATTAGCACACATGTAATTTCAATGTCCAATTAGTTCTGTCCTGATTCTTTTTACAAGTATTTTTAAAATAGATCCCTTCCCTTTCCTTCCCTCCCCTCCCCTCCCCTCCCCTCCCCTTCCCTTCTTTCCTTTCTTTCCTTTCTTTCCTTCTTTCTTCTTCTTTGGAGCAGTTTTAGATTCACAGAAAAATTGAGTTGCTGGTACACAGTTTTCCCATATATCTGCTGCCACCAAATGCACACAGCCTCTCCCATGGCTAACATCCGCTTCAGAATGATACATTTGTTACAACTGATAAACCTACACTGACACATCATTATCACCCAGACTCAAATTATTTACTATCTTTCTGCTAAAATATGCCTTTAATGGTTATATAGTGATTATTTGTCCCTAACACTGTATGTATAATAAAGTTATATATTTTAATATCACCAACTTCAATTTTGAATAGTATTTGTCTTACTTTTCAGTATTTTATTACTATCACTTCGATATGGTTATACTTCAGGTGTGTCTCCTTTAATAACAAAGAACTGAATTTTGTGTTTTTAAATCTATTCGGACAATTCCAGATTTTTAAAATTTAGTGGGTTTAGTCTATTTTTATTTATTGTGATTAATGATATTTGGATTATGACTACCACCTTGCATTTTTTCTTATGCTTTTTCTACTCCTTTAATTTGGACTCATGAAACACACACCCTCTCTACTTTCATCTACTGGTTTAGAAGTAATACATTCTATTTCTAATGTCAGTGCTTATATTACCTTTTTTTTTTTTTTTTTGCCTGAGACGGAGTCTCGCTCTGTCGCCCAGGCTGGAGTGCAGTGGCCAGATCTCGGCTCACTGCAAGCTCCGCCTCCCGGGTTTATGCCATTCTCCCGCCTCAGCCTCCCCAGTAGCTGGGACTACAGGCGCCCGCCACCTCTCCCAGCTAGTTTTTTGTATTTTTTTTAGTAGAGACGGGGTTTCACCGTGTTAGCCAGGATGGTCTCGATCTCCTGACCTCGTGATCCGCCCGTCTTGGCCTCCAAAAGTGCTGAGATTACAGGCTTGAGCCACCGTGCCTGGCCTTACATTTTTAATTTAGATATTTGTTTTAAAAACAACCCACCCTGGTCACCTTCTCCCGTATCCCAAGCATAGTCATTGTTATGCTTATTTCTTAAATGTACAGTTGATGTTTGTTGACATTTAGGTAAGTGTTACTGATTTTTTTGCCACCTTGTACTTACATCTGTGAAAATTCTGTGAGGTGGCACGGTGGTAGGCAGCAGCATTCACACTGCAGGGTGTGAAGGGTGGCACCCAGAGCCGTGCCTCGCAGCGACACAGACATCAATATTCCCTTCTAGGTTCTATTTCCTTTTTTCTGATGTGGAGATTTTAGAAGTTTCTTAAGAGAGCTTGTGTAACGGTACATTTTCTGTTATTTTTCTTTATTTTGTTGTCTTTCTTAAGTAAGAGTTTAGCTTGGTATGTAATTTTAGGTTGAGAGCGATTGGCAAGCTGAAAATTATTCAACTGTCTTCTGGCTTTTATTGTTCCTTCTTGAAAAGTGTGTCACTAGGTTTTTGTCATTGGTTTGAAAGTAAACTCCAATTCTCTTTCATTGCTACCAAGACTCCTCCTGTTCTATGTTTTGCAAATTATCTGTGATGCTTGTGGGTATGAATTCATTTTTACATATCTTGTTCAAGATCTGTTGTGTTTCTAAATATGAGAATATCTGCCTTTTGTCAATTCTTCAAAAATTTTAGTGATTATCTCTGTATTTTCTCTTCCTCATATTTTGTGTACTCTCTTTCTACAACATTTAATATACATGGGGGCCATCTTGTTCTATTCACCATATTTATCATTTTGTTCATCTCTTTATCTCTCTAAATTGCTATTTGACCAATTTCTTCCTCTGCATTTTCCAATTTGCAAATGATTTCTTCAGCTGGATCTCTTGTGCTAACTCATCTATTCAACTATTTCAAAATGTAATTAACTTAATTCTAGTTCTGTTTGATACATTTTCAAATCTCTTTTTAAGTACTTGCCTCTTTCTTTTTTAATTTATGTTTTAGGGGGGCGGAGCAAGATGGCCGAATAGGAACAGCTCCAGTCTCCAACTCCCAGCCCGAGCGACACAGAAGACCGGTGATTTCTGCATTTTCAACTGAGGTACTGGGTTCATCTCACTGGGGAGTGCCGGACGATTGGTGCTGGTCAGCTGCTGCAGCCCCACCAGCGAGAGCTGAAGCAGGGCGAGGCATCGCCTCACCTGCGAAGCACAAGGGGGAAGGGAATCCCTTTTCCTAGCCAGGGGAACTGAGACACACAACACCTGGAAAATCGGGTAACTCCCACCCCAATACTGCGCTTTAAGCAAACAGGCACACCAAGAGATCATATCCCACACCTGGCCGGGAGGGTCCCACGCCCAGGGAGCCTCCCTCATTGCTAGCACAGCAGTCTGTGATCTACCAGCAAGGCAGCAGTGAGGCTGGGGGAGGGGCGCCCTCCATTGCTGAGGCTTAAGTAGGTAAACAAAGCTGCTGGGAAGCTCGAACTGGGTGGAGCTCACAGCAGCTCAAGGAAAAGACTCCACCTCTGGAGACAGGGCACAGCTACACAACAACAACAACAACAACAAAAAAGCAGCAGAAACCTCTGCAGACGCAAACGACTCTGTCTGACAGCTTTGAAGAGAGCAGTGGATCTCCCAACACGGAGGTTGAGATCTGAGAAGGGACAGACTGCCTGCTCAAGTGGGTCCCTGACCCCTGAGTAGCCTAACTGGGAGACATCCCCCACTAGGGGCAGTCTGACACCCCACACCTCACAAGGTGGAGTACACCCCTGAGAGGAAGCTTCCAAAGCAAGAATCAGACAGCTACACTCGCTGTTCAGCAATATTCTATCTTCTGCAGCCTCTGCTGCTGATACCCAGGCAAACAGGGTCTGGAGTGGACCTCAAGCAATCTCTAACAGACCTACAGCTGAGGGTCCTGACTGTTAGAAGGAAAACTATCAAACAGGAAGGACACCTACACCAAAACCCCATCAGTACATCACCATCATCAAAGACCAGAGGCAGATAAAACCACAAAGATGGGGAAAAAGCAGGGCAGAAAAGCTGGAAATTCAAAAAATAAGAGTACATCTCCCCCGGCAAAGGAGCGCAGCTCATCGCCAGCAACGGATCAAAGCTGGACGGAGAATGACTTTGACGAGATGAGAGAAGAAGGCTTCAGTCCATCAAACTTCTCAGAGCTAAAGGAGGAATTACGTACCCAGCGCAAAGAAACTAAAAATCTTGAAAAAAAAGTGGAAGAATTGATGGCTAGAGTAATTAATGCAGAGAAGGTCATAAACGAAATGAAAGAGATGAAAACCATGACACGAGAAATACGTGACAAATGCACAAGCTTCAGTAACCGACTCGATCAACTGGAAGAAAGAGTATCAGCGATTGAGGATCAAATGAATGAAATGAAGCGAGAAGAGAAACCAAAAGACAAAAGAAGAAAAAGAAATGAACAAAGCCTGCAAGAAGTATGGGATTATGTAAAAAGACCAAATCTCCGTCTGATTGGGGTGCCTGAAAGTGAGGGGGAAAATGGAACCAAGTTGGAAAACACTCTTCAGGATATCATCCAGGAGAACTTCCCCAACCTAGTAGGGCAGGCCAACATTCAAATCCAGGAAATACAGAGAACGCCACAAAGATACTCCTCGAGAAGAGCAACTCCAAGACACATAATTGCCAGATTCACCAAAGTTGAAATGAAGGAAAAAATCTTAAGGGCAGCCAGAGAGAAAGGTCGGGTTACCCACAAAGGGAAGCCCATCAGACTAACAGCAGATCTCTCGGCAGAAACTCTACAAGCCAGAAGAGAGTGGGGGCCAATATTCAACATTCTTAAAGAAAAGAATTTTAAGCCCAGAATTTCATATCCAGCCAAACTAAGTTTCATAAGTGAAGGATAAATAAAATCCTTTACAGATAAGCAAATGCTTAGAGATTTTGTCACCACTAGGCCTGCCTTACAAGAGACCCTGAAGGAAGCACTAAACATGGAAAGGAACAACCGGAACCAGCCATTGCAAAAACATGCCAAAATGTAAAGACCATCGAGGCTAGGAAGAAACTGCATCAACTAACAAGCAAAATAACCAGTTAATATCATAATGGCAGGATCAAGTTCACACATAACAATCTTAACCTTAAATGTAAATGGACTAAATGCTCCAATTAAGAGACACAGACTGGCAAACTGGATAAAGAGTCAAGACCCATCAGTCTGCTGTATTCAGGAGACCCATCTCACACGCAGAGACATACATAGGCTCAAAATAAAGGGATGGAGGAAGATTTACCAAGCAAATGGAGAACAAAAAAAAGCAGGGGTTGCAATACTAGTCTCTGATAAAACAGACTTTAAACCATCAAAGATCAAAAGAGACAAAGAAGGCCATTACATAATGGTAAAGGGATCAATTCAACAGGAAGAGCTAACTCTCCTAAATATATATGCACCCAATACAGGAGCACCCAGATTCATAAAGCAAGTCCTTAGAGACTTACAAAGAGACGTAGACTCCCATACAATAATAATGGGAGACTTCAACACTCCACTGTCAACATTAGACAGATCAACGAGACAGAAAGTGAACAAGGATATCCAGGAATTGAACTCATCTCTGCAGCAAGCAGACCTAATAGACATCTATAGAACTCTCCACCCCAAATCAACAGAATATACGTTCTTCTCAGCACCACATCGTACTTACTCCAAAATTGACCACATAATTGGAAGTAAAGCACTCCTCAGCAAATGTACAAGAACAGAAATTATAACAAACTGTCTCTCAGACCACAGTGCAATCAAACTAGAACTCAGGACTAAGAAACTCAATCAAAACCGCTCAACTACATGGAAACTGAACAACCTGCTCCTGAATGACTACTGGGTACATAACGAAATGAAGGCAGAAATAAAGATGTTCTTTGAAACCAATGAGAACAAAGATACAACATACCAGAATCTCTGGGACACATTTAAAGCAGTGTGTAGAGGGAAATTTATAGCACTAAATGCCCACAAGAGAAAGCAGGAAAGATCTAAAATTGACACTCTAACATCGCAATTAAAAGAACTAGAGAAGCAAGAGCAAACACATTCGAAAGCTAGCAGAAGGCAAGAAATAACTAAGATCAGAGCAGAACTGAAGGAGATAGAGACACAAAAAACCCTCCAAAAAATCAATGAATCCAGGAGTTGGTTTTTTGAAAAGATCAACAAAATTGACAGACCACTAGCAAGACTAATAAAGAAGAAAAGAGAGAAGAATCAAATCGACGCAATAAAAAATGATAAAGGGGATATCACCACCGACCCCACAGAAATACAAACTACCATCAGAGAATACTGTAAACACCTCTATGCAAATAAACTGGAAAATCTAGAAGAAATGGATAATTTCCTGGACACTTACACTCTTCCAAGACTAAACCAGGAAGAAGTTGAATCCCTGAATAGACCAATAGTAGGCTCTGAAATTGAGGCAATAGTTAATAACCGACCAACCAAAAAAAGTCCAGGACCAGATGGATTCACAGCTGAATTCTACCAGAGGTACAAGGAGGAGTTGGTACCATTCCTTCTGAAACTATTCCAATCAATAGAAAAAGAGGGAATCCTCCCTAACTCATTTTATGAGGCCAACATCATCCTGATACCAAAGCCTGGCAGAGACACAACAAAAAAAGAGAATTTTAGACCAATATCCCTGATGAACATCGATGCAAAAATCCTCAATAAAATACTGGCAAACCGGATTCAACAACACATCAAAAAGCTTATCCACCATGATCAAGTGGGCTTCATACCTGGGATGCAAGGCTGGTTCAACATTCGCAAATCAATAAACATAATCCAGCATATAAACAGAACCAAAGACAAGAACCACATGATTATCTCAATAGATGCAGAAAAGGCTTTTGACAAAATTCAACAGCCCTTCATGCTAAAAACGCTCAATAAATTCGGTATTGATGGAACGTACCTCAAAATAATAAGAGCTATTTATGACAAACCCACAGCCAATATCATACTGAATGGGCAAAAACTGGAAAAATTCCCTTTGAAAACTGGCACAAGACAGGGATGCCCTCTCTCACCACTCCTATTCAACATAGTGTTGGAAGTTCTGGCTAGGGCAATGAGGCAAGAGAAAGAAATCAAGGGTATTCAGTTAGGAAAAGAAGAAGTCAAATTGTCCCTCTTTGCAGATGACATGATTGTCTATTTAGAAAACCCCATTGTCTCAGCCCAAAATCTCCTTAAGCTGATAAGCAACTTCAGCAAAGTCTCAGGATACAAAATTAATGTGCAAAAATCACAAGCATTCTTATACACCAGTAACAGACAAACAGAGAGCCAAATCAGGAATGAACTTCCATTCACAATTGCTTCAAAGAGAATAAAATACCTAGGAATCCAACTTACAAAGGATGTAAAGGACCTCTTCAAGGAGAACTACAAACCACTGCTCAGTGAAATAAAAGAGGACACAAACAAATGGAAGAACATACCATGCTCATGGATAGGAAGAATCAATATCGTGAAAATGGCCATACTGCCCAAGGTAATTTATAGATTCAATGCCATCCCCATCAAGCTACCAATGAGTTTCTTCACAGAATTGGAAAAAACTGCTTTAAAGTTCATATGGAACCAAAAAAGAGCCCGCATCTCCAAGACAATCCTAAGTCAAAAGAACAAAGCTGGAGGCATCACGCTACCTGACTTCAAACTATACTACAAGGCTACAGTAACCAAAACAGCATGGTACTGGTACCAAAACAGAGATATAGACCAATGGAACAGAACAGAGTCCTCAGAAATAATACCACACATCTACAGCCATCTGATCTTTGACAAACCTGAGAGAAACAAGAAATGGGGAAAAGATTCCCTATTTAATAAATGGTGCTGGGAAAATTGGCTAGCCATAAGTAGAAAGCTGAAACTGGATCCTTTCCTTACTCCTTATACGAAAATTAATTCAAGATGGATTAGAGACTTAAATGTTAGACCTAATACCATAAAAATCCTAGAGGAAAATCTAGGTAGTACCATTCAGGACATAGGCATGGGCAAAGACTTCATGTCTAAAACACCAAAAGCAGCGGCAGCAAAAGCCAAAATTGACAAATGGGATCTCATTAAACTAAAGAGCTTCTGCACAGCAAAAGAAACTACCATCAGAGTGAACAGGCAACCTACAGAATGGGAGAAAATTTTTGCAATCTATTCATCTGACAAAGGGCCAATATCCAGAACCTACAAAGAACTCAAACAAATTTACAAGAAAAAAACAAACAACCCCATCAAAAAGTGGGCAAAGGATATGAACAGACATTTCTCAAAAGAAGACATTCATACAGCCAACAGACACATGAAAAAATGCTCATCATCACTGGCCATCAGAGAAATGCAAATCAAAACCACAATGAGATACCATCTCACACCAGTTAGAATGGCAATCATTAAAAAGTCAGGAAACAACAGGTGCTGGAGAGGATGTGGAGAAATAGGAACACTTTTACACTGTTGGTGGGATTGTAAACTAGTTCAACCATTATGGAAAACAGTATGGCGATTCCTCAAGGATCTAGAACTAGATGTACCATATGACCCAGCCATCCCATTACTGGGGATATACCCAAAGGATTATAAATTATGCTGCTATAAAGACACATGCACACGTATGTTTATTGCAGCACTATTCACAATAGCAAAGACTTGGAATCAGCCCAAATGTCCATCAGTGACAGACTGGATTAAGAAAATGTGACACATATACACCATGGAATACTATGCAGCCATAAAAAAGGATGAGTTTGTGTCCTTTGTGGGGACATGGATGCAGCTGGAAACCATCATTCTCAGCAAACTATCACAAGAACAGAAAACCAAACACCGCATGTTCTCACTCATAGGTGGGAACTGAACAATGAGATCACTTGGACTCAGGAAGGGGAACATCACACACCAGGGCCTATCATGGGGAGGGGGGAGGGGGGAGGGATTGCATTGGGAGTTATACCTGATGTAAATGACGAGTTGATGGGTGCAGCACACCAACATGGCACAAGTATATATATGTAACAAACCTGCACGTTATGCACATGTACCCTACAACTTAAAGTATAATAATAATAAATAAATAAAAAAAATTATGTTTTAATTTTAATAATGTTAATAATAAATACCAGTATTAGTAATTCCACATTTGAAGTTTTAGGAGATCCAATACTACTGTTGTTTCTATTCTTTTTTATTCATGGTGGTCTGTACATTTTCTAATTTTGAATAGGGAGCTTATATCCATAATTTATCCATGAGAATTCTCTGAACTTGGGTTGAAGGGTACATCTCTCCAGAGAGGATGCACAATTGCCTCTGCCAGACCCTGGGGTGCTACGAATCTAGGACTATTAAATTAATTCCTTGCCTTAGGGTTTTTAAGATCATGCTGACAGTCTATATTGTAGCCCCAAACATGCATGTTTCAAATTATCGAGGAGATTATTTTTGTCTTACACATTGATTCCATGATGAGACAGAACAGTTATTTTTACCTTTTTTTTTTGTTTGTTTCTAGTAGGAAAATATTTCTCCAGCTAAATTTTGACTAAGAATGTGACCTCCTGAAGTTTTGGATTTATTCTGGTAGTAGGTAGTTTCAAGTCACTAAGTTGTGTGAGCCCAAGCATTACTATCACATGCCATTACAATTCAACTCTCTTGACTACTGATATTAACAAATAGCCCCAAGGAAGTCAGCGTTTTACAGCCTGCTAAATACTCTGGTTTTAGCATCCTGGTTCCTTATGTTCATTTGCACATTTATTTATAAGGATGTTTGTTATGTTTATCCCCTAGCAAGTTTAGTTTCTTTGTTTATTTGGCGTAGAAAAATATCTAGTCTGTCAAAAATCTGAAAATAAAAATGCTGCTGAAGGTCTTGAAAACTTTAGAGATCAAATAAAATTTAATAATGGGAATAATTGATTTATGAAAATTAATAAAGAAAAAGCATTCTTTAGTTTTCTAATAGATTATCATGTGTCAGTTCTAAAGAATATTATCAACAAACTGTCAAAATATTGGTAGGAAATAAGCAGAAATTATTAGGGTTCAGAATGAACTTATTAAAATTAAGTTACAAGATACATATCATTTTTGGACAAGGTCACTCATTTAATAGGGCACCAGATAATAGTATTGTATCTACAATATTTAGCAACAAGGAGAATTGAAAAATGTAATTGGATGAATAAATATGGGTAATGGGATTGATATTATGTATCTCAATTTGAGCAAGGCTTTTGAAAAGAAGTCTCATGCAGTCTTACTGGATGAGCTGCAGTGTAGCAGATGTTGGTCCCCTGTCCATATCCCCTCAGCACTCAGCATTCTGATAGCTCATTACTCCAAGCACCTGCCGCTTTCTGCCTGAGGACTTCTCTGTCCCCAAAAGTGTGCTTGGCCCCTGTACAGACCTGGGAGTTCACACCCCTGTGAACGGCACTCAATCATTGAGAGGAGAATCGGTGGATCCATACCTCAGCTTCCTCCTCATCCCTCCATGAGGGATCCATCCCTCATCTTTCCTTTCCGTGCCTAACTTCCCATTCTCCTCCACCAGCACTTTCTGAGAAAAAACCTCATAAGCAAACGGCCTTTCTTCAAATCCTAGTCTTATAGCATGCTTCTTGGGGAGCCCAGTGTAACACATGGAGAAGTACGGACTAGATTCTAAAACAAATAAAATTATTTCATAATCTAAGTAAAATAGTTTCATAACCCAGTGATTGCTACTTGGTTTTTGTAAGTCAGAAGGAATGTTTCTAATGTTACACTGGGAGGGTATTTTTTCCTTATGTTTCTCAGTCTTATCAATACTTGAATAAAGATGTAGAAAGTTTTGTAATGAATTTGGAGATGACATAGTATTGGTGTAGTGGGTGATGTCGTGAATATGTTAGATGACAGAATCAGGACCCACACAATTTTCATAAGCTAGAAAATGGATAAGTGTAACAAAATTGTATTAAAGGATTAAGATATTGCAATTGAGTATTCTCAAATGTGAAACGTTATTTTGTGATAACATTTTAGAGATATTAGTTAACAATAAACCAGGTTAGTTAACATGGTGTGTGGCTGATAAAAAAGCAGATGTGATTTGGGGTTAGATTAATAAAGTAGTAACTAGACCAAAGAAAGTGATAATTATGTTTAAATGATAATAAACAGACAACAGTGTCTAAACATTATGCTTTTTATAAAAAAATTCAACTTTTATTTTAGACACAGGGAGTATGTATGTAGGTTTGTTCCATGGGTATATTGCATCCAGGAAGTGCGCATGGAACCCAATAGTAGTTTTTCAACCCTTGCCCCCATTCCTACCTTCTGCCTCTGGTAGTCTGAAGTGTCTGTTTTTCCCATGTTTATGTCCATGTGTGCTCAATGGTTTGTTCCCACTTATAAGTGATAACATGTGGTATTTGATTTTCTGTTCTCGCATTGATTCACTTAGGATTATTCCCTCCATGGGCATTCATGTAGCTGAAGAGGATACAACTTTATTCTTTTTTATGGCTGCATAGTATTCCACGATGTATATGTACCACATTTTCTATGTCTGATCCATTATTTATGGGAACCTAAGTTGATTCCATGTCTTTGCTATAGTGAATAGCATGGCAATAAACACACAAATGCATATGTCTTTTTTGTATAATGGTCTATTTTCCTTTGAATATGTATCCTGTAATGGGTTTGCTGGGTCAAATGGTAGCTCTGTTTTAAGTTCTTTGAGAAATCTCCAAGCTGCTTTCCACAGTAGCTGAACTAATTTATATTCTTACCAACAGTGTATAAGCATTTGCTTTTCTTTGCAACCTCACCAGCATCTTTTTTTTTCTTTTTGACATTTTAATAATAGCCATTCTGACTGGTGCAAGATGATATCTCATTGTGGTTTTAATTTTCATTTCTCTCATGATTAGTGATGTTGAGCATTTTTTCATGTTTGTTGGCTGCTTGTATGTCTTCTTTTGAAAAATATGTCTGTTCATGTCCTTTGCCCATTTTTTAATGACGTTATAAATATTTCCTCTCATTCTGTAGGTTGTCTGTTGATGGATAGCTTCTTTTGCTGTGCAGAAGCTCTCTAGCTTAGTTAGGTCCCACTTGTGAATTTTTGAACATCATGCTTTTGATAGGATAGAAACAATCTTCTGAAGACTAGAAAAAGGAGGTTGGATACATTTGGAAATATTATATGAAAAAATGAACTAAATATGGTCATTTAGCATCAGGAAAAGAAGAATTAGAGAAGCATATCTTCTACTGTTTAAAGATCTGACCTGTGGGAGAGAAATCAGACATCCATGAATCATCTTTAATGTCTATATGCCCAGGGTCTAATCCAATGCTTTATATATAGTAGGAGCTCCATAAATGTTTGTTGGATGAATTAACAATTAATGGCACTATATATTCATCTCATTTAGCTGAGAGAGGACAGCTACTTTTTTCATTTTCCTGTATCTATCCATCTTTTTTATCTGTCTCATATTTGAAGCCATTCTGTGGATGGTGAAGTCATATGCAGGACCAATTTTCTGTCCTACGCAGAATCTTCACGTAATCATAATTCTATACATGCAAACTATGAAGATAATGATATTGATGCCTCTCGGTAAATATAGCCCCTAGTTTCTTGGTCCCTTTCATATGAACTGTCCTTGTGTTCATTATCTATAGCAGTGACAAACATTTGTGGTAATATTTGCTTCAGTCTCTTGTCCTGGCTGTTTTTTTTCCCCCCTCTGTATTCTATTTGTGTTATCTCATACTTTAATCTGCTTAAATCTTCTTAATATATCAGTCAAATTTAGGATAGAAAGGGATAAGTCTATTGACTTCTGTTATCCCCTGCTCTGAGATTTTCCCTTTATCCCAATTACTTTATTCTTTTTAAAGAACATATGTCAGGTTGTAAATTAGATGAAATTAGATAATGAAAACTATATAAAGAGCTTCTTTGTGTTTGAGCGTTTGGGGGTCCTCTTATCTAGTTCAGTGGGATAACTAGTTTTTGGAATTTTCTTTTTACAGACATGACAGCCTTGAGCACACAGATGCTTGCTTGCTGTGGAGTTGGGAGAGAGCTGGCTTCTCTTGGGCATGCTTCATATCCTGCTTTGATGGCCCTTCCTCTCAAAAGCTTGCCTCGTTGTGACTTTCTCCATGAGCTTAGCAGCATCTCTGGAGGGCTCCTCAGCACTGTCTCCTGTTGCATCAAGGTTTGCATCCCATTGTTGTGTAATGTCTTTTTACTTGTCTGCACATCTACCAAACACCAAAGGTTATATTCTTAGGTTTAATCCTGTGCCTCCTACATAATAGGCACTCATTGACTACATGATGAGTGTTCGTTTAGAGTTTATCAAAAGGTACGTTTGGCTGTATGAAGGTGTTAGTATCCTATTTGTAATATTATTTCTCATTTTGTTTTAACTCTCATCATAGTTGGACTCCAAATTATAACCAGTTGTATCCCTAAATTATCATGTATGTTTTGCACATGGTTTCACAATTCTTTGTATTTTTAAGGAGTTGATTCGCTCAAAATATTTCAATTTGTATTTTTAAGGAATTGATCCACTCAAAATATTTCAAAAACAATTTTCTTAAAGAAAACTAGACTTGGAAATGTACCATGTCCCTTTTAATAGCTATGTTTAGATGTGATGTGTAACCTGGGACAAATTAGCTAACCTCTGTGGACCTCGGTCTCCTTACCTGCAGAAGAAGAAATGACTGGATCATCTCTAAGGAATTTTCAAAAGAAAACATTAATTCTGTGATGGAGAAAAGTCTCAAGTAAAACCTTTGTATTTCCTCACCCTCTCCTTTCCACTCCCTGCAAAGACACCCTGATCTTTTCTCCTTTTCTTTGGGCCTGATTGTCTCTTCTTGTTTATAGCTGCCACTAATTTGCTCGTTTGCTTGCTGGAAAATAGCTAATTAAAACCCACTTCAGCTAACAAGCTGACTGGGACCATGCAAATGTCACTCTCTGCTGTCTGCTATTTCCGTTTATACTTTACATTATTAGTGTTGTTTTTCCTCTCTCTGTTATAATGAATGCAAGGATAGATTTAGCGCCCTCTTCACAGGTGTGCACTGGTACAATAGCCTCCATCCCAGGGAAGTGTGGTTGCTTTACTGCACTTCAGCACTTTGAGTGTTATTACCCCTGACAGTTAATGGTTTCAGACTACATTGCTTGTTAGCTAGATTTTTGAACAGCTTCATCTATCTTTTTGTTTTTACAGTGACTGGCCACATTAAGTGTGTGTGTCTGAGCTATTAGTCCCGTCTGTTCGTCACATGCATTTCATTTGGTTTAGGGTTCTTTTCTTCTAAAATTAGTACGTATTGTCATCCATATACTTCAACACATCGACTTTTGTTATAATTATGCTGTCATCATTGTGCTTCCACACATTTGCTAATTTATTGTCGCTAAATTAGACCTAATATTAGCAATTTTGCAGCTGTTCCTTTAGAACATACATGGCCATATATTTGTATGCTAGTTGGTAATTTTATTTTTCAGCAAAAGAATGGACCACATTTTCAGGAGGGAAAGAATGGGAAAATGGGAAAAAGGGGATTATATCAAAACAGACTCACCTGAGAGTGGAAAAGAGAGCAAGGAAATGGAGAGAAAAATGCATTACAGAAAGGAGTTAAGGGCAGATTCCAGAGTTAATTAATGGCAGCAAATGCTTATGCAGGGTTGCATAATTCAAAGAGCTTGTGTAGTAGGTCTGACACTTGCAAAAAAGAAAGCATCTCTAGGCAGAGACTTTCTCTACTATATTCTGTTACTGTGAATGTGCTACCACAAAAAATTGATGGTAGGCTCTTAAGTGAACTGCAAAGAAAAGGAAAGTAGTACAGGCTGTATGGGTACTTCCATGAAAATGCGGTATACAGTCTATTGACGTACAAAGGTTAAATGCTTTGGTTTAAATATGTGCTGGAATGGGAGAATGTGAGGATAAGGAAATGAGAATTTTTTAAATTTTTGTTTTGTTTAGAATGATGCAGTTTCCTGCTTTGTTTATATCTGGAGATGATATTTGAAGGAATATGAAAAAGTATTTTCAATATGTGCCTGTGTGTTGTATGTGCATGTGTGAGTAGGTGTGAATATTTTGTATTTTAGTTTGGTTATGAGACTTTAACATAATGCAAGCATCTAAAATTATGCAATGCCAGTTTTGGTATAATGTGTGACACAAGGTAAATGATCAACAAGACAGATTCTCCTAGGACAACATACTGTCTTGTATGAGTGGTTGAGTATTTTGTAAAGCCACCTGGGTACTGTTTAATATATTGAGTTGGAAATTCATGTAATGAGACCCTCATGGTCTAAAAGAATTAATGAGAATTCTCAGAGTACATGGATCTATTCCTAGAAGGTAACTTACTAGAAGAACCTAGCTCAGTAAGTATTGGTTGTTATGGATACTGTTCTGTTTTAATGGGTCTAAAACATTGTGTACAGTGATTTGAAACAAAATAAAACAAAATTTATAATGGTATTCATGACTTGAACTTGAGGATATATCTTAAGCATGTTCTGTTTTCTTGGGAGTAATACCCTACATAGTATATTAGAGGTTTGGTTGCACCAACCCTCTCAGATATCTATATTTTCATTCTGGTTGGGTCATAAGAGATAGATTTTTTGTAACTGACGATATCCACCACTCTGACTGCCCTCTTCTGCTTCTTCCTCAGTAGAGCCGAATATCTCATTTCTCTTTTTTTCAACTAATGAAATCCTGTTCTTCAGCTCATAGAAAGCAAAGCAACTCAAAATGGCTAAAATATATTACAGCATACTCCTCCCTGGAATCTTACATTTTTATAGGAAATTCCCTTAAACTTAAAAAAAAAATTGATGTTTTAGTAATGGAATTAGAGGAGAATCAATCGGTGGGGAAGCAAAAATTTGGGGAGAAATCATGAAACCAATGCACAAACTTAATTTTTTCCTTTAAAAGGATAATAGTCTTACTGGAACTTGCAAGAGTAAATATATCCTCAGCCGCACAGGCCGTGGGCTGTTAGATTGTAACATTGTCAACATTGTAAGACAATGTTGATTTAATTCCTAAGGGGTTGAGA
Organism: Theropithecus gelada; assembly: GCF_003255815.1. Lineage (NCBI taxonomy): Eukaryota > Metazoa > Chordata > Mammalia > Primates > Cercopithecidae > Theropithecus > Theropithecus gelada. The sequence goes on from NC_037671.1 coordinate 21,859,663, forward strand.
GTCAAAGAGATAGCAAACATCCAACAGCATCAATAGAAAATGAAAACAAACAAACAGCAAAAAACCCCCAAAACCCAAAATGCACCAACAGTGCATAAGGTCCTCTGCATGCCTTGGTATTGTCCCTCTCAGCTCACCTTGCGTTGAAGCACCACTGTGAGATGTTCTTTGCATGAGTAGCTTCTTGAGTACAAAGTTCAAGTAGAATTAAAATGATAGGAGATGGCCATTCTCCTGATAATCCTCTACAGAGTCTAGGCCCTTATCTCACAGAAATCTACTACCTTAGCTTAGCTTCCATCAGGGACAGTTCATGTTGAGCACTGACTCTATCACCTGTATCAAGAATCTAAAACAAAATAAAATTTTCCTTCCCCGCCCAGCCCCCGCACAGTTCACCTACTCTGGTTCATAGAAACAGGAGGATATTCTCATTTGGTTTTCTTTGTCCTGATCTATTTGGCTGCAGGACAAGCTGCTTACCCAGATAACATGGCAAGAGAAAGTGGTTGACAAGGCAGCATCTGAGTCCATTTTGTGTGGTTATAAAGGAGTATCTGAGGCTGCATAATTTATAGAAAAAGATTTATTTGGCTCATATTTCTGATGGCTGGACAGTTCATGATTAGGCATCTGCATATGGTTAGGGCCCCGGGCTGCTTCCACTCAAGGTGGACAGTAAAGGGGAGCTGGCTTATGCAGGGATCACATGGTGAGAGAGTGAGTAGGACAGAGGAGGGAGGTGCCAGGATGTTTTTAGCAATGAGCTCTCCTGGGAACTGATAGGGTGAGAATGCACTTACCCGCAAGGGAGGGCATTAATCTATTCAAGAGGGATCCACCCCCAGGACACAAAGTTCTCACACTAGGCTCACTTCCCACATTGGGATCAAATTTCAATATGAGATTTGCTGGAGGCAAACAAACCATATCCAAATTCTAGCAAGCCGATAGTAGACTTTGAGATTTGGCAGATCTTCTGAAAAATTTGGAGTCTAAGCCCCACAACAGAGCCTACATTCTCAATGAATCAGACACAGAGACAGTGGGAAAAAAGAAGTCATCCATCAGAGTTTCACTTAAACTCCTTCCTTCCCTCTCTTCCCTCCCTCCCTCCCTCCCTCCATTCCTTCCTTCCTTCCTTCCTTCCTTCCTTCCTTCCTTCCTTCCNTTTCTTTCTTTCTTTCTTTCTTTCTTTCTTTCTTTCTTTCTTTCTTTCTTTCTTTCTTCCTTTCTTTCGTTTCTTTCTCTTTGTTTCTCTTTCCTTTTCTTTTCTTTTTCTCACTCTTTTTTCTTTCTTTTTCTCTTCTTTCTTTCTCTTTTTTCTTTTTTCTTTCTTTCTCTCTCTTCTTTCTTTCTCTTTCTTTTTTCCTTCCTTCCTTCCTTCTTGCTTTCTTTCTTTTTTCTCTTTCTTTCTTTCTTTTTTTCTTTTCTCTTTCTTTCTTTCTTTCTTTCTTCCTTCCTTCCTTTCTTTCTTTCTTTCTTTTCTTTTCTTTTCTTTTCTTTCTTTCTTTTCTTTCCTTCCCCTGCCTTCCTTCCTTCCCTCCCTCCCTTCCCTCCCTTCCCTTCCTTTCCCATCCTTCCCCTTCCCCTTCCCCTTCTCCTTCTCCTTCTCCTCCTTCTCTCTCCTTCCTTCCTTCCTTCCTTCCTTCCTTCCTTCCTTCCTTCCTTCCTTCCTTCCTTCCTTCCTTCCTTCCTTCCTTCNCCTTCCTTCCTTCCTTCCTTCCTTCCTTCCTTCCTTCCTTCCTTCCTTCCTTCCTTCTCTTTCTTCCTTTTCTTTCTTTCCACAGGGCCTTGCCCTGTTACACTGCAACTGGAGTGCAATGGTTCTGTCATGGCTCACTGCAACCTTGAACTCCTGAACTCAAGGGATCTTCCTGCCTCAGCTTCCCAAATTGCACTACCATGCCTGGCTAATTTATTTTTATTTTGTAGATATAAAGTCTCACCATGTTTCTCAGACTGGTTTTGAAATCCTGGCCTAAAGCAATTCTCCTTCCTTGGCCTTCCAAAGTGTTGTGATTACAGGTGTTCACCATCTCACCTGGCCTGAAACCCATTTCTGTTTGACTCCATGACTGTACCACTTCCTTATCTGAGGTTATGTGGCAGATTGTATTGTGTGGTGACCAGAGCCACTTTAACAATTTATTTCAGATGATATGGCTCTGGTTGTTGGTTTGGTTCCCTACTACACTAGCTTTGCCAATTTTGGTTTGCTTTTATGTTTATTGGTAGGTTCGTTACTAGGTTTAAATTCTATTTAACTCTGGGTAGAATTAATCCATCTAATATTTATTCAGCAACTACTCAATGCCTGGCATTTGTAACTTATATGCAATTGTGACATACCAACAGAGAATCAGTGTTTGAAGTGCCCAATATTTTATTGGCTTCATTCACAACTTTTAATTTTTCTGCCTTCACATTATTTAAATGGGCAAATATACTCATCAGTGACCTTAATAATAGTATGCACTGTTTTTCCATAGAGAATAGAAGTGGAGAGTGGGGCAAAGTACTTCACCCTAGTGTGATTCAGAATCTTCTTGGGCTCAAGAGAATGCCACTGCCTCTACCTCCAATCCTCAACATCTTGCGGGAGATTTTGATTCATCTTTCTACAGCTTACAATAGGTATGTCCTTTCTTTTCATTTTGATAATCATAGCACTCTAGGATGGCCACAAATAAATATGTATATCAGTAAGATTAGCATGTTTGTTATTTTAACAATAAGCAAACAAACAAAGCAAAAGAAAATATTGCCTTGCATAGTCACCAGGCATGAGGAAAGCAATGTAATTGAATGGATCACTCAGTGAGTGAGTTTTAAACTGAGATGAAGACTAGAAAATAAGACAGTTAGAGTCCTTGTAGCTGCTGCAGTAGGGACTCTTTGAAGTCCAGGGGGACATGGATGCCTAGAAGCTGGGCAGATGAGTTGAAGCAGGAAGGAAAACATTTTTGAAAGCTTGTAGGACCAAGTTAATTAGGCCTCATCTTTTTGCTATAAGTCATCTCTATCTTCAGCAGAGTGTTTTGTGGGAACCTAGCTCCTGAAATTCTACATTTGGTCCCTTGGGCCTATTGTCCCAAGAATTCTCTCTCTCACTGTTTGTGTGTGTGTGTGTCCTTGCATGAGAGAGAGAGAGAGAGAGAGAGAAAGTTATGTGTCTAAAACTGTGCATATGCATATGTAGAGAGGTTCAAGAATAACTAAGAACTTTCTCACAGAGATGAACATGCAGAAATTAAGATGCAAGCTCACATAAGACCCCCAAACTCAGGACTAGTCAAAGGCTAAAAGCTATTTGATCTTTAGATTTTCAGATATCTTCCACAATGTCTTAGGTTATAAGGTAAAACTGCAATACTCTCATTCACTGTAAGATGTTACCATAAACAGTGCTTTTCAGACTTTTCTACTGAAGTAATTTTGAAGAATTCTCAATGGCAGAGAAAAGGGAGCAAAGAATGGGAGCTGGCTGCAGTCAGATACCAGCTGCTGATATCTAGATATCAGAGATAAAATACATTTTTGGAGACTAACATTTTATCTTAACAATTAATGTGAATTTTTTGTTCTATTTAACAATTTATTCATGCTTCTTGTAATTTTAAATGTTTTCACCCCACATCTTTGACTACAGGAATAAGTTCCATATTTTGATGTTATAATGATTAAGAAATGATTTATCTCAAAGAACAGCCGCATATGCAGACTGTATCCCATTTTGAGAAGAACCACCTCAATTTATTATTGGTTTCTGAAAGGAAGTCATGGGAAAAAATTAAGAATGAAGAAAGGTGAATTTGAAATTTTCTCAAAGGTCATTGGTGTGATTATCTTGGGAAAAAACAATATGAGAGCTATGACCTCACTTAGGCCTCAGAATGTACTCTGTAATGGAGATAGCTTTCTATGGGTGTGCAAGATTTGATTATGAGAGTGTTTTCTTTTCTCCTGCCTCACTCTTTTGACATAGCCACTTGGGAAGATAAATCAATGAGAGGTAGAACCTGGTTTTGATGGAGAAGAGCAAGGAGAGGGAACCCGTAGAATCTGAGCCATAGTTGTGAGGTCCGCCTAACATACTGGCATCTTCTTCCTTCTCAGATGGGGCCCTGACAATGGCCTTCAGTTCTTCCCAGTCAGTAGACTTTGTAGAGGCTCATCTCCTTTGGGGGCCTCCTGGACCATGAACTTCTGCTGTCTTGGGACCTTGGGTGGGAGGCTTGACATGCAGGTGAGAGGTCACAGAGGGTTGGTGTCCCAGTCTTCTTCGTCCATGATTTCAATAATTTGCCTCTTTCCACTTTATAAAAATGCCTACTGCTAGGAAGGCTCAATTTGATTGGTCCATGTGCAAGGGTTAGGCTCATTCCCTATTTTGAATTCCCCTAAGTTGTAGACTGAAATGAAATGAAATAAACAAAATCTAACATTTATTGGATCTCATGTGTGTAAGACTGTCTGCCAGCCACTTTCAGAGCCTAACACAAAATAATATCAAGTGGCTACTTTTGAGGTATAACCTTCTCCAGAGTGTATAATGAACTGAAGCCAATTTACTAATCAGACTGACTATGCTTATTCATTCAGGAATATCAGGAACATGGGAAATTCAGAAAAATACACTCTGTATGAACTAATACTGGCTAGCTCCTGAACATTGTGACTCAATGTCACAATATTGGCTAGCTAATCTTAAGATCCTTTTGTAAGCTGAAAAACATTGTGAATATATTTTCTTAACATGAATGGAGATAATGCAAGTTTTCTTATAGCGCCAGTTCTAACACCTAATTCCACAGAGTAAGGACTCTGGAAGCAAAGCACACATCAGAGTTAAAATATCTCTTCAAAAAGGAAAAGTGGGGAAAGCCATTAGATGTCTCCTTGCTTGGACATAGTGTGTGTGCTTCGGACTCTATTTCTTTTTTAGGATTTAAAAAAAAACTAAGTAAGATTGGTTCACAATTTTCCTTTCTCATACTGACTACATCATATCTTGTTATCAAGATAATACTGGGTTCATAGTCACTTGGATAGCTGGTATAGGAATTATCTGTTCCTACAGGTGTTATGAAACTGGTCTATTAAGTCATTTGCATCTGCTGGGTTTTTTTTTGGTGAGGGCATATGGTGAAGGTTTTTACTACCAATTCAGTTTATTTAAAGGCTACTGTTTTATTTATATTTACTATTTCTTTTTGAATCAAGTTTTGCAATTAATATTTTTACTAGAAACTTATCTCCTTCATCTAAATTATCCTCCCTAATTCATCTAGAATTAGATGCATCTACTTCATCTAATTCACACTTATATATGAAATTGCTGCTTATAATATTTTCTAAAATATCTACAATGTGAGTAGTGAAATTTCCTAATATATTCATTTGTACTTTTTCCCCCTTTCTCTCTTTTTGTTGGTCAATCAGGACACGTATTTGAGTATAAATGCTAATGGGAACAGAAAAGTGGATATTACTGAGGAGAAGAGCTGGTGGCACAAGTAGAGGTAGGAGCAGATGTCTGTGGTTTTGATTTTAAGATGAGAGAAATAGCAGTGATTTTACATGCTGATGGGAGCTATCCATTAAAGACAAAATGTGATGTGAAATTAAGATGGGGAAATTGCTGGAGTGTTGGCATTCTTGAGTGAGTGAGAGGGCACCAGGTCGGGGGGCAGTTTCTAGAGGGGAGCACAGTAATAAGCAGGAAGGCAGGAGGTGTGGTACAGACTGTGGAAGGTTGATAATTGATATGGTGGGAGATGGTGAAATTTCCCTTGGTTGCGTCAATTTTCTGAGAAAGTCGAATCATCTGCTGAGAGTAAGAACAGGAGATGAGGTATTGGAGGTGTGAACAAGAGAATAAACATAAGAGTAAACTGAAGACTATGGTCTGGGGAAATGTACAACTTCTGGCTGAATTCAGGGCTCACTTGAGGTTCATGAGTCCTGACATCATGGTTCTGTGGTTCACTTCAACCAAGTTAGGCCTATAATGAGAGAAGAGTTGGATTTAATCAGGATTGTGATTTGTCAAGCTAGCACATTAAAATGTGAGAGGTGTTGAGGAACTGAGGATGTATACAAGGGGGTTACTTCGTAATGACTGACCATGAAATTTTAGTAGAAGGAAGAATGGGCACTGATAGAATTAATACATCAATATCCAAATGTGGTTTAAAATTACTGTAATTGGGTCTGTTATGGAGAATAAATGGAAAAGCTATGAGCTTATAGTAAGAGAGTGGAATGCTGTAATAAAGATTAAAGTCATTGCAACTATTGCTAAGGACAAGATGAGGGTACAGTGGCAATGTGTGATGGAGGTAGGGTGGAGGACAAGATCAAGAGGAATACAAGGAATGGAGAGGTCTGACTACTGAAAAGATGACAACTAGGAGTGGAGCTAAAGACTGAGAATGAGCTGGGAGCTATAGGAGCAATGGGGAGTGACCTGGAAGTTAGGGGCTGAAGGCAGCAAGGTGGGAGAGTGGCTGGAATAGGGGTTTAGGAAACAGAAAAAATCTGAAAGTGGTGATGAGAAAATACTGGGTCAAATGTTTCAGTAGATTTGGGAGACAATACAGCATTCTTGAGAGGTTCAGAAGAAATAAGTTGTCTCCAGAAAGACTCTTTGTGACATGATGTGGATAGGAATATAAGAAGTCTCTTGTCTACTAAATCAAGCATGTTTATCTGCTCTGCACATTCAATGAAGTCACAAATCCTTTTTCAAATATTTTGCAATAAGGAAAAACAAGATGTGTTTTTCTAGCACTTTCCCCGCAATCCACATTTTTTTGGGGGAGGCTATTTTTGGTTTGTTTCCACTGGACTCATCAAAATGTTTATGGGACTCATCAAAATGTTTATGGGCAAAATCTATTTGCTAAAAAAATTTTCTTAGTTTTTTTTTCTTAAAAAGAATTAAAAACCTTTCCTCACTCCTTGTGAATTAGAAGTAAAATTGGAAACTTTAGATATGAAGACTCTGGCTTCAGATTTTTTAAAGGATACTAAAGGAATAAGAAGGTTGTAAATCTAGCCTTTTTTTCCTTTTGGTTCCCAGGTGAAAGAACAATTTTTTTTTCAAACATCAAAACAAGTGCTCTTTTCTATATACTTAAGGTAGAAGTTCAGCTGAATCACCAGATCTGACTGCTAATTTATGAGGCCATAAATTTTTTTTATAGACTTTTTTTTTTTAAAGATTAGGTACACAGCAAAAATGAGCAAATGGCCAGAGATTTTTCATATGCTCTCTGTCTCCACACATGCACAGCTTTCTCTGTTAACATTCACCATCAGAGATGTACATCCAAAAGTCCTTAGTTTATATCAGGTTCACTGTTGGTGCTGCCCATTCTAGGAGTTTTGACAAATGTGTAATGACATGCCTCCGCCATTATAGTGTCATATAGAGCAGTTTCACTACTCTAAATATCCTCTGTGCTCTGTCTATTCCCCCCTCTCCTGTCAATCACTAAGCTTTTTACTATCTCTATAGTGTAGAATATCATACAGTTAGAAGCAGAATATATAGTCTTTACAGACTGGCTTCTTTCACTCAGTAATATTGATTTAAGATCCTTCTGTGTCTTTTTATGGCTTAATAGTTCATTTCTTCTTAACAGTGACTAATATTCCATCATTTGGGTGTACCGTAGTTTATCTATCCATTCACCTAATGATAGGCATCTTAGTTTCCAATTAACAAATAAAATCTCTATGACTTTCTGCATGTGGGGTTTTTTTTGTAGACATAAGTTATCAATTCATTTGAATAAATTACAAGGAGCTAACTTGCTGCACTATATGGTAAAAGTGTGTTTAATTTGTAAGAAACTGACGAACTGTCTTCCAAAGTGGCTATACCATTTTGCATTTCCACCAGCAATGAATGAGAGTTCCTGCTGCTCCACATTTGGTGCTGTTAGTGTCCTGGATTTTGATCATTCTAATAGGTATGTAGTGGTGTCTCGTTGTTTTAATTTGCATTTCTCTGATGACGTATAATATGGAGCATATTTTCATGTACTTATTTGCCACCTGTATATTTTCTTTGATGAGTTGTCTGTTGAGACCATTGGCTCATTTCTGGTCAGGTTGCTTGTTTTGTTGTTGTTGAGTTTTAGCAGTTCTTTACATATTTTGGATAATAGTCCTTTACCAGATGTCTTTTGCAAATATTTTCTCCAAGTCTGTAGCTTATTCTTTCATTCTCTTGACAGTGTCTTTCACAGAGCAGAAAAATTTAATTTTAATAAAATCCAGCTTATCAATCCTTCCTTTCATAAGTCATGCCTTTGATGTTGTATCTAAAACATCATTATCATATGCAAGGTCATCTAGGTTTTCTCCTGTGTCATCTTCTAGGAGTTTTATACTTTTTTGTTTAATATTTAGGTCTGTGAAATATTTTCAGTTATGTTTTTTGAAAAGTGTGTGTCTGTGTCTAGATGTCTAGATTCTTCTTCTTCTTCTTCTTCTTCTTTTTTTTTTTTTTTGCATGGCGATGTTCAGTTGTTCCAGCACCATTTGCAGAAAAGATGATCTTTGCTTTATTGCATTGCCTTTGTCAAAAGTCACTTGACCATGTTTATGTGGGTCTATTTCTGGGCTCTCTGCTCTGTTCCATTGATCTATTTGTCTATTGTTTCACCAATACCACACTGTCTCGATTTATGTAGCTTTATAATAAGTCTTAGAATTTGAGTCGTATCAGTCTTCTGACTTTGTTGTTCTCCTTCAACATGAGTTGGCTATTCTGGGTCTTTAGCTTTAGAATCATTTTGCTGACAGCCACCAAACAACATACTAGTATTTTTATTGGAACTGTTAAGTCTATAGATAAAATGAGAAAGAATTAACATCCTGATAAAATTGAGTCTTTCTATTCACAAACATGATATATCTCTATTTATTTATTCTTTGATTTGGTTCCACAGTTTTATACTTTTCCTCATATAGATCTTGTATATATTTTGTTACATTTATACCTAAATATTTCACTTTTGGGGGTGCTAATGTACATGGTATTATGTTTTTAATTTCACACTCCATTTGTTTTATTGCTGGCCTATACTTTTGTATATTAACCTTGTAACCTGCAACCTTGCTGTAATCATGTATTAGTTCCAGCAAGGTTTTTTTTTTTTTTTTTTTTGTCTTTTTAAACATCTTCTACATAAGGAATCATGTCATCTAAGAACAAAGATGGTTATATTTTTCTCTTACTAGTCACTATAATCTTTTCTTCTTTTCCATTTTCTCTTTTCTCTTCTCTTATTTCATTAGTTAGGACTCTCAATGTGATGTTAAAAAGGAATGGTGAAGGGGGACATCTTTGCCTTGTTCTTGATCTTGTGTGAAAATTTCAAGTTTCTCATGATTAAGTGTAATGTTAGCTGTAGGATTTTTGTAGGTATTCTTTGTCGAGTTCAGGAAAGGTCTATCCCAAGTCTGCTGAGAGTTTTTATTATAAATGGATGTTTAATTTTATCAAATGCTTTCTCTTCATCTATTGATAGGATCATGTGATTATTATTATTTAGCCTGTTGATGAGATGAAGTATATTAATTTTTGAATGCTGAGCCAGCCTTAGATACCTGGAATAAATCCAACTTGGTTATATTGTATAATTCTTTTTATATATTGTGGAATTTGATTTACTAAATTTTGTTGAGGACTTTTGTATCCATGTTCATGAGAGATATTTTTCTGTAGTTTTCTTGTAATGTCTTTGTCTGGTTTTGATATTAGGTAATGCTGGCCTCAAAGAATGTATTAGGAAGTATTTTCTCTGCTTCCTTCTTCTAAAAGTAATTGCAAATGACTTACATTATCTCTTTTTTAAATATTGATATACTTTATCAGTGAATCCATCTGGGCCTGGTGCTTTCTGTTTTGAAGGTAATTGGTTATTGATTTATTATCTTTAATAAACTTAGACCTACTTAGATTATCTATTTCTTCTTGTGAGAGTTTTGGAAGATTGTATTTTTTAAAGAATTGGTCCATTTCATTGAGCGTTTTCAATTTGTGGACGTAGAATTGTTCATTGTATTTATTTATTATACTTTTAGTGTCCATGAGGTCTGTAGTGATGTCCCATCTTTCATTTCTGATATTAATAATTTGCCTCCTTGTGCTTTTTTTCTACTTAGCCCAGCTAAAGGTGTATCAATTTTATTGATCTTTAAAAAAAATTAGATTTTGGTTTCATTAATTTTCCCTATTGATTTCCTATTTTCAATTTCATTGATTTCTGCTCTAATTTTATGCTATATTTTCCTCTGCTGATTTTAAATTTAATTTGCTCTTCTTTTTGTAATTTCCTAAGATAAAAGCTTAGATGATTGACTTTAGATCTTTCTTCTTTCCTATTATATTCATTCAGTATTACAAATTTCCCTCTAAACATTGTTTTTACTATGCCCCACAAATTTTAATAAGTGGCATTCTCATTTTTCTTGGTTCAAAATATTTTTTACTTTTATTGAGAATTTCTTCATTGGCTCAGGGGTTGTTTAGAACTGTGTGTCCAAATATTTTGGGATTTTCCAGCTTTCTGTTATGTATTTCTAGTTTAATTCCACTGTGGTTTGAGAGCAGACAATGTATAATTTCTATTTTTAAAATTTGTTAAGGTGTGTTTTATGACCCAGAGCATAGTCTATCATGGTGAATGTTTCACGTGATCTTGGGAAGAATGTGTTTTCTACTGTCAGTGCATGTGGTAGTTCATAGATTTTAATTATACCCAGTTATTGATGATGTTGTTGAGTTACTGATATTCTGCCTACCACATCTGTCTATTTCTAATAGAGGATTGTGGAAATATCCAGCTATAATAGTGAATTCATAATTTCACCTTGCAATTCTATCAGTTTTTGCCTCATGTATTTTAATGCTCTGTTGTTAGGCACATGCACATTAAGGATTGCCATATCTTTTTAGAGAATTGACTCATTTATCATCATGTAATGCTTCTCTTTATCCCTGATAAGTTTCCGTGCTCTGATGTCTGTTCTGTCTGAAATTAATATAACTACTTCTGCTTTCTTGTGATTAGTGTTAGCATTGGCTGTTAATTTAAAATTTTTTTTCATCAAAGTAAGGGCTTTGATAAAAAGCCTTCACATGACTAAAATTCAAATAGTACAGAAGATATTTTCATCAAAAACAATATCATTCCTCTTTTACCTACCCTCTCCATTAGTTCTCCTCTTCCAGAACAAATGCTGGTTTTAGTTACACTCTCAGACATTTTGTCCAATATCCTCCTGGATTATTTTTCCCTACGTTTGCTTATATGTCTTTATTTTTAATTTATTAATTTTTGATTTTGTTTATTACTGCTGTGATAAAGATTTAACTTTCTTATAGCACACCCATTTGCTTCCTCTTTCTTCTCAACTTAGTTATTTAGTATTTTTATACTTACCACTACAATTTTAGATTACATTTTTAGTTTCCATTTCTTCTTCCATAGGCAGCATCTTTTGACTCCTTATTTTGTATTGTAAACTATATCTAGTCGTCTTTCCAGCTTATATCCTTCTAACAAATTCAAGATTTCTCCAACTCTAACTTTACTTTTATATAATCGAAATTCTTGACACTAAACTTTGTCGTGTAACTCTTGTCTATAGGTTGACTATAGAGGGCTAAAATCCGCTCCATGTATTATAGTACTCTGATTTCCACTAACCCATTGAGACCTATATAGTGTTTTGATCCTGTTATCTTTTCAACTTCATTTACCCTCATGGCCATAATTTCTTTCTTATCTAGTTTATTTATTTTCATTTTTGTTTTTGAGACAGAGTCTCGCTTTGTTGCCTAGGCTGGAGTCCAAGACCCATACTGGATGGCCGAAAGCATGGATAGTACCTAATTATATATATAATTAAGTACTATGACATATGTCATATATATATATATATATGGTCAAAGGGAAAAAAGTTTCAGTTAGACAGGAGGAATAAGCTTTAGAGACCTATTGCACAGCATGGTGACTATAGTAAATAATAATGTATCACATATTTCAAAATTGCTAAGTGTGTAATTTTAAATGTTCTCAACCCAAAAATGGTAGGTATGTAAGTTGGTATATATATTAACTAGCTTGATGTAACCATTCCGTGATGTAGACATACACCAAAGCATCACATTACACTCCATAAATATATGCAATATTATATATATTATATATGTATATATACATATACACATATATAGTATATATACATATACACACATACGTATTATATATACGTATATATGTATATATAATATATATGTGTACACACACTGTTTTTTCCATATATATGGAACGTATGTACACATACCTATGATAAAATTTGTAAAATTTGTACATACATACCTATATATACATACACATATATGTCAATTATATGTATACATTTGTGTGTGTGTACACACACACATATCCCGATATACACACACATATCCCAATATACACACACACACACCTCTGTAGGTATAGGTATAGGTATAAGTATAAACTTTATATACTTATAAACCTATATGTTGATATATATGTCTGTATATATACCTATGATAAGTGTATATACCTCTCTCTATATACCTCTGATAAAGTTTAACATAAATGTTAGTCAAAATAAGAGGTTAATAATAACTAATAATTAAATAAAACAATTATAACTATGCTGGCCTCACAACTTTTGTGCTTTGGGGTCATTATTAAGTAAAATGAGGGTAACTTAAACACAAGCACTGTGATATCATGACAGTTGGTCTGATAACCTAGATAGCTACTAAGTGACTGTGTGGATACACTGGGCAAACAGATGATTTACATTCCAAGTGGGATGGGGCAGGATGGCATGAGATTTCATCCCACTTCTTACAACAGCACACAATTTAAAACTTATGAATTGTTTGTCTTTAGAATGTTTCATATAATATTTTTGATTGACCGTGGGTAACTGAAACCATGGAAAGTGAAAGCGTGGATAAAAGGGACCTACTGTGTATGATATCCAGCAGTGTCTCCCTGAGGTTAGCAAATACTTGGGTTCTATTTTTCCCTGCAAATTTCTGTCTCTCCTCAGATTACAAGTTTGTTGCTTTCTCTAAACTCAGTTATTTAATGGGTTCAATAAAAGTTATTGATTTTGAGGAGTTTGTACAGCTATTTTTATGTTATAACCATGGGAGCAATGTTCTTTCCAGTTCTCTGCATGTTCAAGCTCATAATGGCATGTTTAAATGTATCTTTTCTTTTTCTTTCAATCTGAAGATTCAAGACTTAGAGCTCTGATATTTTATTTTGAATTGTAATTGACAATCTAAATCATATCTATCCTTTGGAATGTCTAATTTTCATCTTTTTGTCATTTTTATTTGATTTCTAGGGAAGGCTTTTAACTTCATCTTTTGGTTATTCTGCTGAAATTTTTTAAAGTCAGATTGATTAAGTCATGCTTTTCCATGTAGTAAAATTTACTCTTTTTAGTATACAGTTCAATGAGCTTTGACAAGCATACACAGTAATGTAAACATCATTATAATGAAGATATAGATTAGAAAAAAAAATTCCCTATTTCCTTTGTAGTCAAATCCTCCTCCTACCCTTAGGTCTACAGATCTGTTTTCAGTTCCTATTGTTTTGCCCTTTTGAGAATGTCGAGAAATAGAATCAAAGAGTATAAAGACATTTAAATCTGGTTACTTTTACTTAGCCTAATGCATTTAAATCTTACCCATTTTGTTTATTATCAATAATTTGTTACCTTTTATTGTTCAGTAGCATGCCATTTTATGGACATACCACAGTTTAGATGTAATTTAGAATGAATTCACATGTTGAAGGACATTTAGGTATTTTCCAATTTTAGATGATTATGCACAAAGCTTTTTATGTAAAAATGCGTCTTTATTCTCTTGCCTAAATACTAAAATTTAAAAATTAACCTTGTTATTATAAATTTCTAAGATGTTTTTCTTATTCTCTGGGCATGCTTTTTTGTTTGTTTGTTTTCCATAGTACTTAGTCCTGGTTTTATGTATAAAATATCTTTTCAAACATCTCTGAGGATTCCAATGAAATATTTAACGTATAAATCAATTTCTATTCTTTGAACATTGTTTTGTTTCCTTTGGAATCTTTTTCTGTTCATTTTTCTAGGTATATCATTATTTAGTCATTTTTAAACAAGTTGGTATTCTTTCATTGCTCATATTTGTTTAAGAATGAGACAATAAATATTTTCATATGTCCTAACACATATTAGGATGGCTAGTATCAAAAAGATAAGAGAAACAAGTGTTAGCAAGAGTGGAGAAAAGGGAATTCTCCTACACTGTTGGTAAAATTCTTAATTAATACAGCCATTTTGGAAAACAGTATAAAGGCTCTTCAAAAAAGTAAAAATAGTGCAGTGCTGTTCATAATAACTAACCTTTGGAAGGTGGAAGCGAGGGTAGAATGGGAAATGGGAAGATATTGGTCAAAGGGAAAAAAGTTTCAGTTAGACAGGAGGAATAAGCTTTAGAGATCTATTGCACAGCATGGTGACTATAGTAAATAATAATGTATCACATATTTCAAAATTGCTAAGTGTGTAATTTTAAATGTTCTCAACCCCAAAATGGTAGGTATGTAAGTTGGTATATATATTAACTAGCTTGATGTAACCATTCTATGATGTATACATATACCAAAGCATCACATATCACCCCATAAATATATACAATTACTATGTCAATTAAAAAAACTTAAAAGGTAACTATTTGAAGTGATGGATATGTTTAATTTGCTTGACTGTGTTAATCATTTCACTATGTGTATGTACATCAACATATTATTTTGTATACTTTAAATACATAAAATTTTAAAAATAGTTGCATGTGTGCTCCATATATTTTCATGAAACTTGTTGATTTGGATGGAAGAGATAGGTCAGATGGTTTATTAATAATTTTAGAAATAAAGATTTTGACTTAATCTTCCAGTACTAATTCCATATTTCCTCCTCTGTGTCTTCCTGAGACTCTTCCTGGAGTCTCCCCTTGAGGTTACATTTGCATGCCTTTCCACCATAACCTTCTTCTCCACATAAGACAACCAACTGAAAGAGAGACAGACATTATATTGGGGATAGAATATCAGCTTTATTCCTGAAAATGTTGGGTGAGATGAGGTAGGTTGGACTTGTGGCAGCACTGGCTTTTTATTATTAGTTCTCCAAAAGCCTATATTTGAACCCAGTTTAAATCTATAAACAGGATATACATTTACCCAGTTTAAGATCCCACAGCCACTGGGTCTTAATAATGATAAGCTTCCAGTCTTGGACATATGTGTTTCTTCCACGTGGAACACAGTGGGAGTTCTTTAATAGACTGGCCAGTCTCTAAAGTGACCACTCAGAGACATTGTGTTCAAATATATTCCTACCAGTTAAATAATTTTCTCTTCTTTTGATTCAGGAGGGTGGAAAGAAGGGTAGAGTCCTTCCTTGGCTGTATGTGCCTTTGGCTGTTTTTTAGTTATGGCTTATTTTGATATGCATGTTTTAGTATTACCACATCCAAGTTATGTTGAAGGTAAATTTACTGAAAGCACTTGTCCACTGTGGTCTTTTTCCCATTTTCTTCATAGTTCTCTACTTATACCTACAACCTACAGTATATTTTAAATTATCATTTGTGGAGTCAAAAATGGGAGAAAAAAGGTGACCGGGTTTATTTCTCTATTTTGAGCTAGAAACTACTAGTTGTGATTTTAATGTCATTTAAGATATTTATCAATTATTTGATGAAAATTTGTTTAGATCAAAATATATACTATGTGGTGTGCCAAGGTTCAGAAGCTTAAAAATGAATTAAACATTACTTTCCCTTAAAAAACTTTATGGATAAATGCGAGTGATAATATGTGTGTAAATGATTATTAAACATTAACTCAGTCTGTTATCAAGGTAAATCATTAACAAAGAGGGCATTTTAAAATAAATTTATCACCTACTATGAGATTAATCTTCAAAAACAATTACTTTAGGGTGGTGGTTCTCAAATCCAGCTATGCCTATGTCACCTGGGGAGCTTCTGAATCAGAATCTCTTGGAGTGGATCTTAGGAATTTGTGGTTAATTTTTTTTTCCATGTGGGCCAGATATTCTGTTAGGCTTGGCTACCTTTGCTTTGGGCATACCACTTCCTTGGTCACAAAACTGTAGTTCCTTCCTATATCTTATAGATTCTAAAGTCATTGCTTTGGCATTCCAGTTAACAATTACATTTCCAAGACTTATCTTTCTCCTTTATCAAGCCCTTTCAGTCTGATTGGGCAGCCCACTATTTGTAACTAGTATATTTGGACAGTCTTTTTCCTTCCATGAAATTCCAGGTTTTCAAAGTTTCCTCTTTATCATACCTACTCTTTAAATCTCATTTCTCCATAAAGACTTTCCTGATCATACTAATAAACTGTGATTTCTCATTTTTTGAATTTTTGACACATTTGCCTGTCATTTCTTGAGCACCAACTATATGGCAGGTGTACTGAGTGCACACGGATAAATAAAACATCTTTTGAACATTGGGGATTTTCAGGCCAGTGAGAAAATAGACAATGATACAACAGTTACATGACAGTAGGGTAATTGACATCTGAGATGATTCTTGAAGGATGAGTTTAACTTACATAGGTACAGAAGCTAGAGAAGAGGGCAAATGCAGTTCAAATAGAAAGGAAAATATATGCAAAGCCATAGAGAATATATTATATTAGGGTAATTGCAAGTAGAACACTTGGATTCCTTCCAAAGTCACCAAGAATGATGAAACTTCAAGGTCACCAAGAATGATGAAACTGAAGAACCTAACGGGGATTGTTAAGGGCTTTGAAGTTCTTAGTAAATATCATAAGAAATAGGAAACCACTGAGGGATTATAAAATGGGGGAAGTGACATGATCAGTTTGCATTTTGTCCATCTACATTTCTGGTGGAAGCATAGAGCTGGACTCTTAAGTTGTAAGATCAGAGGCAGTGAAAGCCATTGAAAGAGTATCTTGGTAATCACGGTGAAAGATGATGGTGCATCTGAACTCTCTAAATGAAGATGTTGGCTGTGGATATTCAGAGAAGGAGACAGAGTAGAGGTACACAAAAGAAAATTAAACAGGGTTGGGTGGGAATGACCCCAGGAGGATGAGAACCTGGGTTGGTAGGGTATTATTCCTGAAGAAACAGAACTTTGGATCAGAACCTGTGAGGCACAAAAAAGAATGTGTTCACTTCTGAATTAATTGACTTCAAATTTAGATTTTTAGTAGGCAGATGAATATAGAGATCTGGAGTTTCAATAAGAAAGCAAGGTGAAAGTACTGATAGGTGAGTTAATGAAAGTTGATAGGATGAAAAGAACCAAGGAGAGGGTATGGTGGCAGTGCTTGGGTGACTGCTGATGTTTAATGGACAGGCAGAGAAAGATGAGCTCACACACAACCCTGAACAGGACTGGCCAGAACGAGTAGGGAAATAGGAAAGCAATGTTTATTATAGAAGTCATGGAAGTAGAGAAGCTCAGGAAATCAGAAATAGCCAAATGTAAAATTCACAGAGGAATCTTCCAAGAGAAAAATTTAAAAGAAACAAATGTATTAGGTCTGGCAGTCAGGAGTTCATTGGTCACCTTGGTAAAAGCAATTTTAGTGGAGTGATGAGGTTGCAAGTATACTGTAGTGGATTTAAGCAAGAGTTATACATGAGAAAATAAGGACAATGAATGTAGACAACAGATCTGCTGGGACAGGAGAAGAGAGAAATTAAGAAAATGGCAATTCAAATTTGATGTTTTTATTCGTTTCCTCAGATGTGTAAGATTGAAACAAGTTATGTGTGAAGAATAGGCAATATTGAAAGGAGATATAGAGAGAAAATGGTTGTTGAAGAGAAGAAATGATTGATAAAGGCATGACCTAAGCTGATGGGAGGGAAGGGGATGGAATCTAAAGCCCAGGAGCAGGGATTGGCCTCAGGAAGAAGAAACATTTCTTCCACTGATTTTCAACTGGTAATAGAAAAAAACTTTGTGAATTTTAATTCCAATGGTTGAACCCAACACTGTAAACATAGCATTAGAAAATGTTAAGTAAACTACTGTATTTTAGAACTTTATTGAATTCTATACACATTTACTGTGTTTCATTCGTTACATGTGGGGAAAACTTGGGCAACTGTAACATTTCTTTCTACTAACATTTCTTAGTAGAAAACATGCTATTTGGGGGAAGTGAAATTAGTAGAGAAATGAATAGCCATTTTTAATGATACCAGTGCAGTAACGAGATTGAAAACAACAATACAAATGACTGAGCTAACTGTCGTCAAGTAGAAAATTGATCTTACTTTTTGGCACCAGGAAGTGCATGATCGAAGATAAGATTGATTTTGAAAATCACTTCATTTAAAGACTGCTAATAATCTTAGATGATAAAGTCAATGTAAAATTATAATTTCAGAATCAACATCTTGACAATATTGTCAAAAATAAAAAAGTTAAATTATGTGAGCAAATCTGTGAATCTTGTCTGCTCTGCTTGCTACAATATAATGAATTACGGTTTTTTAATTATGTCAATTGTTCAAAAAAAGTAGCATGCAGTTTTGACCTGAAAGTGAAAGAGCAAACTAGTCTTTTCCTTTCCATGGGAAAATAATAATCAAGCTAGAGGATCTTGAATTAGGTGATTTCTTTATGATCCTTATTCATTTGAGGCACTAGTACACTGTTCTGAATACATATTTAATAACCTTAAAAACTTGTAGTCTGACTGATTTTCTGAGATTTCAGAGATTCCTGTGACAACTTAGTTTCTTACAATTACATCTGTGCTTTCAAGAGCAAAATGGAAATTAGGAATATAAATAATCAGGGTAAATAAAAAATTTTATACCAGCAAATATAAATTAATGTTTATATTCAAAATTTATAAAGCATTTAGTTTTGATAAGGGAAATAGTAGGATGAACATGTCTGAGACCTTCTCTTGTAAGTTACCTAAATAATGCTTCTAAATAATGCTTCTCTCAAACTTGACAGCAATAATCTCCAGGTGAATAACCAAGGGCTTATGGCGTATTAATTTTCAGTTGTCAACCAGGGAAATAAAGTTTCTAAACATAAATTTAAAACTAGATTAAAATGCAGTGCTTTAGGTGTGATTTTAAATGTGTATGATACAGTTATATGGTGGATATCTTAATGTGATGATTTCTAGCCACTTTCATTCAGGATAAACTAGCTCAGAGAAAGTGCTTCTATTTTATTTTATTTTATTATTATTATTTTTAAATTTATTTATTATTATTATACTTTAGGTTGTAGGGTACATGTGCATAACGTGCAGGTTTGTTACATATGTATACTTGTGCCATGTTGGTGTGCTGCACCCATCAACTCGTCATTTACATCAGGTATAACTCCCAATGCAATCCCTCCCCCCTCCCCCCTCCCCATGATAGGCCCCTGTGTGTGATGTTCCCCTTCCTGAGTCCAAGTGATCTCATTGTTCAGTTCCCACCTATGAGTGAGAACATGCGGTGTTTGGTTTTCTGTTCTTGTGATAGTTTGCTAAGAATGATGGTTTCCAGCTGCATCCATGTCCCTACAAAGGACACAAACTCATCCTTTTTTATGGCTGCATAGTATTCCATGGTGTATATGTGCCACATTTTCTTAATCCAATCTGTCACTGATGGACATTTGGGTTGATTCCAAGTCTTTGCTATTGTGAATAGTGCCGCAATAAACATACGTGTGCATATGTCTTTATAGCAGCATAATTTATAATCCTTTGGGTATATACCCAGTAATGGGATGGCTGGGTCATATGGTACATCTAGTTCTAGATCCTTCAGGAATCGCCATACTGTTTTCCATAATGGTTGAACTAGTTCACAATCCCACCAACAGTGTAAAAGTGTTCCTATTTCTCC
>NC_037671.1:21880075-21915137 GCF_003255815.1 Theropithecus gelada
GTGGATCTCCCAACACGGAGGTTGAGATCTGAGAAGGGACAGACTGCCTGCTCAAGTGGGTCCCTGACCCCTGAGTAGCCTAACTGGGAGACATCCCCCACTAGGGGCAGTCTGACACCCCACACCTCACAGGGTGGAGTACACCCCTGAGAGGAAGCTTCCAAAGCAAGAATCCGACAGGTACACTCGCTGGTCAGCAATATTCTATCTTCTGCAGCCTCTGCTGCTGATACCCAGGCAAACAGGGTCTGGAGTGGACCTCAAGCAATCTCCAACAGACCTACAGCTGAGGGTCCTGACTGTTAGAAGGAAAACTATCAAACAGGAAGGACACCTACACCAAAACCCCATCAGTACATCACCATCATCATCAAAGACCAGAGGCAGATGAAACCACAAAGATGGGGAAAAAGCAGGGCAGAAAAGCTGGAAATTCAAAAAATAAGAGCGCATCTCCCCCGGCAAAGGAGCGCAGCTCATCGCCAGCAAGGGATCAAAGCTTCTATTTTATAACTTTTAGACTAAAGTCAGTTCCCCAAAAATATCCAGATAATACTCATGGCCATTTTTATAACAAATGAGGTAAATAAATTATTGGAAAATGTAGTATCAATCAACCCTTTCTGTGTTATTGTGGTTGTTGTTTTTGATCAGCAAAATTACTCCATAATGAAGTATATTTTGGTGGTTCTTTGATAGTGTTCTTCAGATCTTCTGTATTGTTACAATTTCCAGTCTACTTTCTGTATTATTGAGTGAGAAATGTTGAACTTTTCAACTTAATTGTGGATTTTTCTTTTTTTTCTATTAGTTTTTGCTTTATGTATTTAGACATCTTATTATTAGGTGCATACATATTTAAGAATGTTAAGTCTACTTGAATTGTCTTATTAATTATCATAATGTCTCTGTTCCTGATAATCTTACTCTGAAGGTTATTTGACATGATAGTAACACAGTCATTTCAGTTTTTTTTTAATGAGTATTTGCATGATATTTTCACCTCTTGTGATCTCTGTTGTTACATTTTAGGTAGATTTCTTATAGTCAGTGTAAAGTTGGATCTTGGTTTTGAAAAATCTAACCTGAATGTCTGACTTTTGAGATGTCTGACCATTTCCATAAATGTAATTATTAAATCTTCCTTCTTCCTTTTGCCTGCTCTTCATCTTGGTTTTTTTTTTCCTTTTTCCTCTTTTTCTTTATTCTTTTGAATTGAGTATTCTCAAATTTTGTTGTCTCTACTATCAGTGTATAGTTATATCTATTTTGAGGAGATGGTTGCTCTATGACTTATGATATATATCTTTAGCTTAACATAGTCTTTCTTGTAATAGCATTATACTTCCTCAAACTAAAAGACTTACAATTGCATATTTCTAGTTCCTCACTTCCATTCTTTGGGTTACTTTTGTTATACAGTTACTTTTACATATATTGTTATTTGTAAAATATACATAATAGTTATTTTGATAATAAAATACTGTAAAATATTAATAGCAATAAAAACTGTATTTATCCCCATTTTGCCAGTTATGGTTTTCTTCAGTTACATGCATAGGTCCAAATTTCCATGTGATACCAAATTTTTTCTTCCTGAAAAACTTTCTCTAATGTTTTATTATGTATGTCTGCTAGAAATGAATTCTCTCAGATTCTGGATGTCTCAAAAGTCTTAATTTTACCTTCATGTCTAAAGGATTAAAGGATATTTTTAGTAGCTGGTCTATACATATGTGTGTCTGCGTGTATGTGTGTGTGTTGAGGTTCCCAGAAATTCTTGACGCTGTCTTTTAAAATTATTATTTTCCTTCATTAATTTTGGAAAATTCTTGCCCATCATCACTTCAAATACTTATTTTGTCTGCTCTCTCTGTTTGCCTTCTGGGACTCCAGTTACACACATATTAGCTCTTGGGTACCATTTCATTTATCTCACACCTTTGTGTTTTAGTTTGGATATTTTCTATTGACATTTCCTCAAGTTCACTCATTGTTTCTTTAGCTATATTCAGTCTGTTGATTAGTCTGTCAATCCCTTATACTTACTTTCTTGTGTCTATTTCACTCTTAAATTCCTCATTTAAGAGGAATTTACCTACTTTACTCACTTTCCACCATACACTTTAATGTAATAATCATAATTCTTTTAAAATACCAAATAAAACATTGTATAATGAATAGTCTTTTGCCTGGAACTCAATATCAAAAGAAAACATTCCATTGTCAGCTGGGTTTGTACATGAATCTCTGCTTCAGAACATCAGCAAACTGAGTTGGACCATGTGGCCTATGCTAAACAAGGCCTAAGGAGCTCTCTCTTCCACAAACTAAAAGGTGAATAATACTACCAGTTACCAAATGTATCTAAAAACAAAGAGAGGAAAGTATTAGTTCAGCTTATGGTTCTGCAACATCGATGGAATGTGAAGACAAGAATAGAATCTGGCCTAGCATGTTGGCTCACAACTGTAATTGCAGAACTTTGGGAGGCCAAGACAGGAGGATCACTTGATGTCAGGAGTTAGAGACTGGCCTGGCAACATAGCAAGATCCTATCTCTACAAAAAAATTTTAAAAATTAGCTGGGCATGGTGGTGCATGCCTGTAGTCTTAGCTACTTGGGTGACTGAAGTGGGAGGATCACTTGAGCCTGGAATGTCAAGGCTGCCATGAGCTGTGATTGCACCACTGCATTCCAGCCTGGGTGACAGAGTGAGACCCTGCCTCCACTCCAAAAAGAAATCATAGATGGTGCATGGCTTTTAAACCACAGTGACCACTCTTCATTTAAAATGTGGGCAAATCAACATCTTGATATTCCTGGAGAAGGGAAGTAAGCTGTGTTAGAAAGAAGAACCTGAAGAGGTTCCTCTCCTTAGATGCTTATGCTTAACAGAAAAGTAAATTAGTTTTGTGTATAATTTAAAAATTCATGCTATATTAGTTTCTCATATGTCTGGATAAGGCTTACTCTATTTAGATTGGGGCTAACAGCTTTTAAGTGTTATTTTACAAAGGGGTTTTACACCTACAAACAAAACCAACCATAAGTGAAAAACCAGTTATTTAGAAGGATAAATAAGCAATATTTGGATAAAATAGCAATATAAATGTGAAGCAAAAAGGAAAAATCATAAGAAATGCAGAGAGTGGAAAAATACATGCATAAGTAAACTATAACATTTAAAATTTTTCATACAGGTCATTTCATTCAAATGAAGAAGCATATTCGTAATTTGTACTATGAGTGGCAACATCCATCAAGGTTAAGTTTGACCAGGTTCTTGGCTTTTTGCATATTAAGAAATTTTAATCTCTACATGTTTACAGATACAGTATCAAGAAGTACTCACTGATGAAAAGTCATGCTTTGGGCAGTTTATTGAAAATTAGGTATTACTATGGATGGAATGCATCCCTGGGGAAAAAAGGAGAGCATTGAGACAGAGGAAGGTAGTCAGGAACTTGTGGAATCTTCACAACAAAACACTGTGAATGCAAAGTACTCATATGAAAGAGAGACTCGTCATTTTTGACCCAACGCTGAGTTATAGATTATCTCCTCCAACATGCCACATGACATGTATGTATAATGTGATTTAATTTTATCTTAAATGAAAGATGTACACATAAACTAGCCACTGAGTATAAAACAATGAAGTAATTTGCAAATTTTCCTACGGCATAATAAATTAAGCATGGAAAACACTAGGAATGCAATTTGCAGTCATTTATAATGCAGTGTTTTATGTTAATAATTCAAAATCACATGCTATTTGGAGACACTTCTAATTAATGTATTTATGAAATTGTCAACTGTGACTGTTTTGGTTCCATTTAGCTAAACATTTCAACAGAATTTGCTTGTTGTTATTTAGTGTTTGCTTGATGGCACCAGCAACATCAAATGTAAGATAATGGAAGTTGATTGTGCATTTTTTTCACATTGTTAAAGCTTCTTTCTGATCACACCTCTGAACAACTTAAGCCAATGCCTGCCTCTCCTCCAGTGCCAAATTCAAATGCTTGAGACACTTTGTAAAGTTTGAAGTGAAAGAGAGACAAGTGCCTGAATCAATATAATTAATTGAAGAGGCAAGTTCATACCTTGTTAAAGACTCTTTTAAATATTAAATGCATTTCATATCTCAAATCCATAGACACTGGCATTTCTTTAGAGTGGGTAATTATGCCTGTTAGGGACCATTTCTTTTTGTTCTCATCTTTATTTGGATGAGTTTGAATGTGAGGAGAAGGCTAAGTATTCATAAGTTGGCATGTAGAAGTTATGATAATTGGAATTTGACCAAGCAAAGTTTAATCCTCCTGAGGGTATTTTAGTAAAACTAAAGAACAAAACAACCTCAAGACCAAGAGTAGTTAATGCAGGAATTCAGAACTGACTGTTGTGGCATTCTGTAAGTTCATAATAAGGAAAATGCTGCTGGCTTTCTTGCTCTATGTTCAGGTGGGTCAAATATTAATTTCCTAGTCTTGGAGATTCTGTGAGATTTTGTATGACCTGAGTAGAATTTGATGTACTCTTTTTTCTCACCAAGGGAGGAGGCATTTTCCGTCTTTCACTTGGATCATGATGTGGCCTGAATTGGACAGAATAATTCAGATTATGAGTTCTATTTACATTATACACTATTGTCACTCACTTGACAGCATGGGGGAGTAGCTGCTGGACAGCACCAAGCTTAATCCCTAATAACCTAAAATTGTCACATGTGGAAAAGAGATAGAGAGGAAACAGCAAAATGGCCTGGTAGGTCAAAGTTACCATTTTCATATCTGAAACCTACTTCTGATTATACAATGAAACCGGAATACTGAATAATGTGATATTGGGGAAAATATATTGATGATTATAGAAAGATTCAAAATATTAGATAACCTTAGATTAAAAAGATGTTCTAGTTTTTGAATGGAAAACAGATTATGTTACAAATACACATGGACAGGATTTTAGACACAGAATGTTCTTTTAAAATTGTGAATTTAAAAATTCATTCTAAGCCTGGGCAACCTAGCAAGACCTTGTCTCTAAAAAAATGTAAAAAAAATTAGCTGGGCATAATGGCATGTGCCTGAAGCTACTCAGGAGGTTGAGGTCGGAGGATCACGTGAGCCCAGGAGTTTGAGGCTGCAGTGACCTATGATATCACCACTGCATTCCAGCCTGGATGATAGAGTGAGACCTCATCTCTAAAGAAATAAAAATAAAAAGTGATTCTGGTATTAAAGAAAGAAAATAGCTTAAAAATATCAAAATGCAACAGGGACAATGAGAAAATTTTAACATTTAGCAAAAATTTAATGTTAATCTAGAAAAATATCAAGATAATAAGTACATTTTCATGCCTTAAAATTATTAATTATCAAAGTTACTCTATAATGTTTTAACTGGTCACACACATACAAATCTGAAAATCCTTGGCTTTTACATTTTAATTTATTTTCTTCCTCCATAAAATAGCTAAGTTAACTTTAAAGAAACTAGAAGTGCTTTTGTGTTTTCTTCAGATTTTTAAAGAAATATATGTGGAGTCTAAAACTAGTATGAAATACTAGGAGCTTCAAATTGGTTTAGTGACAGAAATTTCTCTACAATGCAGAATTTAATAAGATGGGGTTGTTTATTCTACAATTTCTAATTCTAATACCACTTGTCCTTAAATTAATATACATGAAAAAAAGTGAACTTTGTGGGAAAATAAGGATAGGCAGATAATGGAAGAGAACACTAGGAAAATGAAGTTAAACCAGGGATAGAGTTAGGATATAAAATGAATATGTATCAAAGAGCAAGTAAAAATGTAGCTTTAAAGTTAGTAGAATCAAAAATAAAAAATAAAATATTTACAGTTAGAATATTTACAGTGTCCATATAAACAAATAAGTTAATCTAAAGAAATCCAACATTATATTACATTTCAAAATGTTTCCTGTGATTGCTTACAAAGGAAGCTCTATGTAATGTAATGGTCTATGTTTACAATCACACAACAATAATTACATTAGCTGTGTGTTTGCATGCTAAGTTGTTCTTCAGTGAAGCCTGATGGGAAAACCACGAGCTTATAAGATGATACGTGGCTGCCTCAGTTTACTATAAAAACTCATTTTATTGTATTTTTCTCAAATGAAGATTTCTCAAAATGTAATTAACAGTTGCGTTTTAAAAAAAGTTTTTTAAACTTTATTTTATGCTGGGACATGGAAGGATGTATAAGCTTAATTAAAACATATATATATATTTTTGGACTTGGAAAATGCATCATTTAATATGGACTAAGTGAAATTAGAGCTATACAAATGGTGATGACAAGAAATTATATTCATAAGGTAGCTCTGGAAAAAAATTTAGAATTTTAACTCTTTCACATTATAAGGGGATTAATAACTAATCCTTTAAGATGCAAGTAACCAAAAAAGTACAAAGTTAATTATTTATTACCATATAGGCATGGCTTATTTCTTAGTCTAAATCAATGCTTTTCAAACTTTAATATGCATAAGAATCACTTGAGAAGTTTATTGAGAATAGCAGAGTAGAGGGAATCTACTCCTAGAAATTTCGTGTTGTTGGTTTAGGAAAAGACTGAATAATTTTGATGTAGAAATCTAAGAACCACACTGGAAAACCTGTCAAATAGATAAATTACTTTTTTCTAAGGTACTCAGAAAAGTCGACAAATTTTTTCCTTATTGAGATTTCTTTCCCATGAAATTGTAGTTTTCCAGCTCAGCTTTGGAAATCTCTTTGTCCAGTGAAAATTGTGACAGTAATTTTTGTCATTGAATTCCACGCTTAGGAAAGCAATGTCTACTTGTTTCTGACCTTGCCTAAAATTCACCACTCATCCTCCTTCTTGTCGTAAAGCAGAACAGACAGTCAAATCCTGATCACAGACTAAATGACTTAAAGCCAAAACATTCAGAAAACACACTATAAAATCACTCTTGCTGCCAGTTTGCTTTGTGCCCCTTATAATTCCTTTTCCTGAACACAGTGGTTACTTGCCCCACATCCTTTGGCCCCAGATCAGTGCACTGCTGTTCTGTTACCTGCTGACAAATTTTCGTGGTTACATATGGCTTCCTTCCGAGGCTCTCTTGCTCCAGAATTACCAATGCAGACTAGTCCACTTGTTTGCCAGACTACCAATGCTTCCTTTTGGAACCTCTGTCTTTTTGATTGTTCATTCTCCTCTCAACCTTTTCACCACAACATTTTCCTATTGTCTGTTACTGAACCTTCAAATATCTTGTTCCATTGCTTGACTGGACCTTTGTCCATCATTGGCAACTAAATCAGGTGCTCCAGCGCCTTCTGTAGGACGGGACGAGAACTAATTCCAGATCCTGACTCCCCTCTGTTTTCAGTTTAATGCAGTTAAGCCTGTTTGCCTGCATGTGCCAAACTACTATTTTTCAAAATCATCATGTTGAATGTAAGAAGCCCCATACCAAATAGTATATATTGTATTATCCCATTTATATAAAGTTTAATATCAAGCAAAACTAATTTCTGTTGATAGAAATTAAAATTATAGTTACATTGGAGGGAAGTAAATAGCGACAAGGAAGTTTGTGCTGATTGGCTTATTAAAGATCAATAATAATGTGTTATATATTTGTTTCAAAACATATATCTCCAAATATTGTTAGAGGCAGTGGTTAGGATTGAGGAAATGCAATCAGAATGGGCTAGTTACACAAATGTAAAGAAAGTTCTGGGACAAGAAGGGCAGCTGACTTTAAAAGGTTCAAAAAAATTTTACACAATAAAGTTGAGAATCAAGTATTCTGGGTGAAAAAGGGAACCAAAATAAGGGATCAATTCTGCATTGGAGATTTCTTTACTTACGTTGTTATGAAAACTTTACTGAGCCTGAAAGGCTTAGATTTAATGCTACAGACCTCTGGATTCATTTTATAAATTGAGGCATGGAGTACGTTCAGTAAAATATACAAATCTTGAGTACACAGCTTTGCAAATGGTTACATGTGGATGTACCTGTGTAACTCTCACCTATATCAAGATGCCACACATTTCCGTGTCCCCAGAGTCTCCTGGTGCCCTTTCCCTATCAGGGATTTTCTTCTCTCCAACTACTGAGACTTCTGTTCCTTTTGGTTAGTATTACATATTCTCGAAGTTCATATAAATTGACTCAGACAGCATTATTCTTTTCTATGGTGGGTTTTGTTTTCAGATTTATTCCCCAACCAGAAATTTTCCTATGCATGTTATCGCTGGGTCTGGGCTTCCCTGGCTTAAGTTCTTCAGAGATCTTACTTCTTCTCCTGAAATGTGGGGTAGAGATTTTTCCCATCTATCCTGAATGCGGATGGGACCCAATTTCTTTTTACAGAGTTTCATACAATCCTTTGTTTTAAGCCTTCCACCTGACATGGCTACAGATGTCTCCAATTTCTCAGTTTCTCTGGAACTCTGTTGAAATGGTCTGCTTCTTATCACTAATAGGTAATCTATTTCTGTTCAACCATTATTTCACTGAAAATTTGCCCACAATTTTACTTTACAATAAATGTGACAGAGAAGAAGGATTTCGGGACAAAGAATTAGATAATGTGCGTATTAGCTCTGGTTCTTCCATTGACTAGCCATGTGACCTTGGGCAAATCATATAGCTACTCTGGTTTGAAATTTGTATGTCCTCTGGTTTGTAACCCTATATTACAGGATAGTGCTAACAGTAAAAGAAACTTGTGACTTATCCAAGGTAATATTGCTACTAAATGGCAAAGAACCCTAGTCTATCTGACTCTATGTACTATGGTAGTGGAATTCAGGAAGTTTTGGATTTTCTATTGTTGCTGTAATATTGGCTACTCAGTAAATGAAATATGCTATTTTGAAAAGAACATAGTTGGGATAAGGAAGTTAGACTGACATATATTCAAAGATTTTTCTATCACATTAGTCCGTAATTTTATGAAATTTATGTAACTTACTTTCAATGAAAGCTTCCATTTGGTCAGTTCATATGTCCTTACATTTCATACTTCCAATTACAACTCTTATCGTTTCCTCCACGGAAGCCAAGTCAATTTACCTGTAATCTCTCACAGACATGTCTATTCTTCAATTCCTGAAGTACTTCTAAAGGTTTATTTAAATTTTTTATTTTAATTTTTGTGGGCACATAAGTATATATGTTTATGGGTTACATGAGATATTTTGATATAGATATTTTGATATTTGATATTTTGATTATTGTCCTTCCCTTCATACAATGCATAATAATCACATCAGGGTAAATGGAGTATCTATCACCTCAAGCATTTATCTTTTCTTTGTGTTACTAACAATCCAATTATACTCTTAATTATTTTAAAATGTACAATAAATTATTATTGGCTATAGTCACCCTGTTGTTCTATCAAATACTATCAAATACTAGATCTTATTCAGTCTAACTGTATTTTTGTACCTGGTTAACACAGGTACCCTTGACCCTTTCCAGCCCCTGGCAACCTGCCCTGTGCCACCCCAGGCAGCTGCTCCTTGCATCCTGGGCCCTCTGGTTCCAGCCTCAGCTCAAAGGGCACCAGGTACAGCTGGGGTCACTACTCCAAAGGGCACAAACTGTAAGCCTTGATGGCTTCCATGTGATGTTAAGCCTGTGGGCATGCAGAGTGTGCAAAAGTGAAGAAGGCTTGGCAGACACCTGCCTCCTCTTCACCTTCTTCCTTGATTGTTACTTCCCTGAGGCTTCACCAGAAGCCAAGCTGATGCCAACACCATGCTACCTGTAAAGCCTGTGGAACTATGAGCCAACTGAACCTCTTTTCTTTATAAATTCCCAAGTCTCAGGTATTTCTTTATAGCAATACAAGAATGGCCTGATACAGGCCACTCCTTTTGGGAATATGCAGGGTTTGAAAAATTCAGGTTAGCTGTTTCTTGTACAATTTTCTTAAAATGTTCTTGACAATGGTCATTTAAGTTTCAGTGTTCAAGAACTGATTACTTCACAAGTAGCCCAATGCAGTTGTAGGCAGTGCTAACAACCTTATAATTTGTCCACCTGTAACTTTCTAGTCTATTATTTATAATGTAACAAGATGAGAATAAAGTATTTTTAGTGGCCAGGATCAGTGAAGGAAGGACACTATCTTAGTTTAAGAAAATATTCTCTAAAGCAATTTAAGTGTGGAAGGTGAATATGTTCTGCATTTAAAAAAAGTCTGCAAGAATTGGAAGTTCAGTGAGAAATAATGAGAAAGAGAAGAGGGAGAGGAAGAGTTTATGGGTGGGAGGTTCTTATCCAAGGATTTGGACTAGCAATGGACAGTGGCTACTGGGCTGTGCAAGAACCAGTGTTCAACAGTGCCACCGGGGCAGTCATAGAGTCACTTGTGGAACAACAGATTAGTTGCAGTTCTCTTTCTTCCCATGGTACTCGGAAGCAAGAATTAAAGCTTTGGAATAGATTGTGTGAACCTAGGTTTGTGAAATGCCATTAAGGGGAGAGGAAACTAGGAAAGAGTGGACTTTGAGGAAAAGATACCAGACTTCCATTTTTTAGAAAGTGAAAGAGGTTTTACCTTTTCAGTCCTTATGTTGGTGAAGTGAACCACTTTTCAGACATATTCAGGCAATATTTTTTCCATTTCCAAAGCACCTTTTCTTAAAATACTCCATTATTCCTGTGTTTTTTGTCAAGACACATTCAAGTTTGTCATTGCATGCTCAGAAGTTTGACAAACAACATGCAGATACTGATTCCCTTGTGCTGGACATACACTTCTATTCCCACTCACCACTCCTCAAGAGGAAGGCCCATTCTTTTTATGTTTTTCTTTTTCTGTCTCATTTATGTTTGAGAATTTTCATTTTTTTGTGCTTAGCATTAGTTCAGTCTCTGTTGTTTTTTGATCTCTTTAAACAAATAATTACCCATTCTTTTTCTTTTTTTTTTTGAAACAGGGTCTGTCTGCATTGCCCAGGCTGGAGTGCAGTGGCGTGATCTGGGATCACTGCAATCTCCACCTTCTGGGTTCAAATGATTCTCCAGCCTCAGTCTCCTGAGTATCTGGATCACAGATGTGTGCCACCATGCCTAGCTAAATTTTTTTTCTTTTTTTTTTTTTTAATAGAGATGAGGTTTTGCCATGTTGCCTAGGCTTGTCTCATACTCCTGAGCTCAAAGTGATCCACCCATTTTGGCCTCCCAAAGTGCTGGGATTATATACATGAGCCACTGTGCCTGGCCTATACATTATTTAATAATTATAGTAGTTCTATGAGTTGGAAGAAATTTTTAAACATTTTCAGGTGTGCTTCCTCTGTCACAAAATGAGGGTATGTTATGTGCTGTTTGATAGAAATGCAATACGAGCTACAAATGCAGGCTACATAGGTAATTTAAATGTTCCTAGTAGCTACAACTTTACTGAAACAATTTAAAAAGCAGACAGGTGAAATTAATTTTATAATATATTTTCTTTAACCCAGTATGTTCAAAATATTATTATTTCAACACGTGTGTGAACTAATATAAATATTATTAATGAGACATTATTTTTCATATTCCTTTGCACTAAGTGTATTTTATACTTATGATATATCTGAATTTGCACTAGCTACATTTCAAATACTCAATAGCCATAAATAGCTTGTAGCTACTGTCTTGGCCAGTGCAGCTCTAAACAATTGATCTCTAAAGAAAATTAAGATTAATGTTGAACATTTTTTTATCTACTAAACCTCTACACAGCTAATACAGTGGTTTGTGAACTATTCTTATTGTCCTTCCCTTCATACTTTTAACATCTGCATCTAAAAAGTGCCTTCCTCTGTTCTGGTTTCTTAAGAGCTCGCTCTTTTTTCTTCTGGGATTATTTACAGTCACACAGTCAAAATTTCATATTGCAAAACCTTTTGCATGCAAGTGGCATTCTACTATATGGTCTCCTATCCATGGCACCATCTCTCTCTCTCTCTCTCTTTTTTTTTTTTCTTCCTGTAAACTCCCTGAAATACATAATCTAAAATGTAGGGTACGTATCTGTCCATTTCATATTAATGAACCAATTCTTCCGTGTTCATCTGCATCTTACCTATAATGTCCCTCTTGCTCCCTCCATTTTCTGAAAGATGTAATCGTCAGCAAGACAAGCACTTATCAGATGCTCTACTTTTAGGAGAAAGAGACTCCAGTAGATACCCTGATAGTAGAAGTGCCCCATTGTTTTATCTTACTTCTGTGTCAGTTTCGTAATTGCTTTTTTTTTGTTTTGTTTTCTGAGACCAAGTCTCGCTCTGTTCCCCCAGCTGGAGTGCAGTGGTGCGATCTCCGCTCACTACAAGCTATGCCTCCCAGGTTCATGCCATTCTCCTGCCTCAGCCTCCCGAGTAGCTGGGACTACAGGCGCCCGCCACCATGCCCGGCTAATTTTTTGTAGTTTTAGTAGAGACGGGGTTTCACTGTGTTAGCCTGGATGGTCTCGATCTCCGGACCTCGTGATCCGCTTGCCTCGGCCTCCCAAAGTGCTGGGATTACAGGCGTGAGTCACCGTGCCTGGCCCAGTTTTGTAATTTCTATTACAAAAATATTATCTTGTAACCTTTATTTGTCTGGGTTAGCCATGAAATCTCTCACAGTTGTATTAATTTTCTCCTGTATGCTCAAGGAATTGCTCAGTTGGTGAATTTAAACAGAAGTATATAGAGCCTTTCTGATATACAAAATTTTCTTCCTCCTCTTCCTTCCAGATTTGTGACTGTTCAGACATAAGTCACACACCATCAAATATCAGCAGCACATCCCAAATTTCACCTGGAGGCCAAAATAATCTTACCATTTAAATCTCTAATTTTGTAAGATTAGGACACTTAGGTCCAGAAAGCTGACTTCATGCCTATATACCTGACACTACTGAGACTCTTGACAGTCCTTTGTTAAAATTTAAATTCACTTTGTCAACCCTATAATTTGTATCAGTTGGTAGACACCTAAGACCAAAATCTTGCCTTTAATTTGTATTTATAAATATATATATGACATACATATATAGCATTTTGACTTGAAAGTGCCTTGGCATCACTTCTATTCTGCCGGTTCTTCCTTTGCACCATAGTAGCCTTTGCATAATGGAAAATGAATGTCACATCTCTTCACTTCCATAATATTTAATTTTATATGAACTTTTTCTTCCCATCTTAAGGTTCTTTTCAAAGTCTTGGTTATGCCAGAGTAAAAGTGGTCTTTACAGTGGCCCAGAAAGTTCTAGGCCATTCCCCATCCTCTGACCTTACTCACTGCCACTGCCCTCCTTACTGAATCAGCTTCAGCCACCCGGGCCTCCCCGCTATTCTTCAACACACCAAGCACACTTCAGCTTCAGGACGTTTACACTTGGAGTTGCTTTTGCCTGCAGTAATCTTCTCATAGATACCTAGATAGCCACTTGGCTTGCTTCATCACATTCTCTCTCCAAACCATCCTATGTAAACTAGAAAACACCCTCTCCTATCCCCTGCATTCCCTCTCAGATGCTGCTACATCAAGAGCTA
The DNA here is from genome assembly GCF_003255815.1 of Theropithecus gelada. Classification (NCBI taxonomy): domain Eukaryota; kingdom Metazoa; phylum Chordata; class Mammalia; order Primates; family Cercopithecidae; genus Theropithecus; species Theropithecus gelada. Next base: position 21,893,634 of record NC_037671.1, read on the forward strand.
AATCAAGTCCCTCAAAAACTGTTCTGTCAACTTCTGGCACTTGCCACTATAACCACTGGAGATTAATTCCCATCTAAGAAGCTGAGCCTCCAATAGAGTCCATGTTGGTGCCTCACTGTCCTCATCTCCCCACCACTCAACTCATCCTTCAGAACTTGTTCTTCCTAGATGCACTTCCGTCTTCCCCACAGAGCATTTTAAATTTTCCCACTTCATCATCATTGCAGAGTTTTGACTGATGGGTGATGACAAATTTCTTCAAAGATGTTGATTTTTATGTGGGGACCATGCTTTATATTTTAAAAGTAAAAAACCCATTAAGGAAGCTTTCTAGGAATGAATAGAGGTCTGCCCAAGTAGTTACTAAAATGTAGATGGTATGAAAATGGGAATATATACAGATACAACCTTTTATTTTACTTCACTTTCTAAAGCAGTCTTTTTTCCTTTTCTTTTTCTTTCTTTCTTTTTTGGCTTTCTGGACCTTTCTTATGCTGAGCACATGGGGATAGAATTGCAGAAAGCCAAAGGAGCTCAGTTGACCTCTCTAAGAAGAGGTGAGGAAGAGGGAGTAGCAGGTAGATAGCCAGTGACAGATGGCTGAGGAATGAGGAGTTTATTGAGGAGGGTTAGACTGACATAAAACAGCTGCAAGACAGAATGGAGTTTTAGGATAAAGGAGATAAGAGGATGTTCAGAATTCAAAAGTGTGTGTGATATAAAGTCTCACTCTGCCTCCCATGAAGAAACCTGTGGTATATCAGAAATCCTCTTAGCCTAGACAGGCTGGACAGTCAACTGGTTTATTTATTTAAAAATACATAATTATTGTGGGATTAAAAGTGACTCATGTAGTAGTTTTATTTAACTTGAAAGTACATACTTTGAGGTAGGACCAAGGCCCATTAAGTCAATTTGAGTCAGTCTGACGAAGATATTTGCATCTTAACTTGCATTAACTCTACCCACAATAATTTTAATTAATTTTCTTTAAAGTAGAGCAAGTCCTTAGGAGTACCCTATGAAGTAATTTAAGTACATAATTTAAGTAACAATTATGTTTTTATGTTTAATAATTATGTTTTAAATAGCTAATTTAAGTAATTATGTTTTTCATAAAATCTCTGATTTTAACAGTTGTCTCATTAAACAATAGTTTAAGTGATTTTCAAGTATTCTAAAGCATTCAAACTTGTTTTATCTTTTTAAAATACAATCAATGACTCTTTCTTTTCACACTTCTCATTTCATTGGTTTATCTAATAATAAACTGTGTATTTGCCAAAACAAGCACAACTAGTGTGAGCCAGTTTGGGGACAGACACTGCTGATTGTATATGAGCAGAGAACTTTAACTGGTGGTAGCAGAAATATGTCGGTACCAGAGAGTTGAATAGCTCTTTCTCTGCAGGTATCCAGAATGTCATGGTTATCATACAGTTTGATATAAAGAATGAAGAACATCCTGGTCACTTCAGTGCTTCTTGGAGTCTAACTTGTGTTTCTTTTAGAAAGAATCAAATTCAACTTCATCCTGTATAAGTAAAATTAAACAAATCTCCACTGCTTATAACATAGAGGATTGTGTAAGCCTCGGAGTCTATCTTTTCTAGGTTTTATACTTGTCATCCAGGTTTCAGATGTCTTAGGGCTAATTTTTGCAAAACACAAATTACTGTTACATTCCATACTGCCACCAGTACTCATAAGAAGAGACATGAAGGTGATAAAAGAACTATTTCCTCTTATGCTTTAACTCCAGGCATAATTGTCTTTTTCATATTGCACTTTGATCTTTGTATAACTACAAGTCTTTCTCACGTTTCCTGTAAATGATTTTTGAAATGGCTTGTCTTTTTATCATACTAGTTCTGGGGGCGATAGCATGGTTTAATAGACAGAGTTAGGCAGACAGAAATTTGGATTCCTGGAATTATAGCCCTGTGATGTTGGGCAGTTTGATTGAGCTTTGTTATCCTCACCTTCAAAATAGGTGTTAATGTAAGCCGTATCATAGAGTTGTGAGAATAAATGACATGATATTTGCAAAGGAGCTAGCACAGTGCCTGGCACATAGTAGGCATTTCCATCCAGGCCATCTATCATTAGTAACTACTGTCTTTCTCAGTTTTCATTCCATCCCAGGGATGATGTTATCAGTCTTCAACATATTACTATTGTAACTCACTGTTCTTTGAAAATTACATCAGCTATATACCTAGAAGAAGTCATATGGGGCAAGGAAAACAAAAGACAAGATTGAGGACATGAACCCAGCCTCTACTTCTGACTTACACAAGTAAACCACTTGAATAAGAACATTTATTCTTATTCAGCAAAAACATTTTGATGACCTGATTTAAAAGTATCAGTGAAGCAATGCCTTACTTTCATATCCCTATATGATTTATATTTTTGTTTTGATATTTTTACTTTGTACAGTTTAAGTGTCTCCTCCATTCAATTGATTCCATTTGAAAAGATGGTTTATTTTAAAGGAAAGTGCTTGGGTTGTAAAAAGGGTCTGCACTACATCAAACACATCTCCAAGGCCAGCGTAGAGTGCTCCTCATAGGCATTAAATAAAGCTTCAAACAGGCTGCATTACTGGGCTCGCGCAGCTTGTTCTCCACAGCCAGTTTCAATTTCACTAAAAGGAAAGAATTGGTAATTAATTATCTAGGCCATGTAATGAGTTTCCATTACTTGGAATTCAATAAAGCTCTTTCATTGTGACCAGGCTGATCAATAGCACTGAAGGGTTAATAGAAACCATAGATACAGCTGGGATAATAGAATGGCTATAGGAAATTAGGCTGGGTCCCTGAAGCACTCTTTCTTCTCTCTAGGGAATGGAAGCTGCTCAGTAGCTCCTTTTTTTAGAACACTCTGTGAGGCATTGTGAAATGAGTAGGCTATTGTGTTACTGCACAAGCTAATGGAAATTACCTTTACAAAATCCATACGCTCTTGGAGCTGGAAGGGCTTTGGAGATTATTTAGTTATATTACTCATGTATCATCATGCCTTTGAGTTGGACAATTTTTTTTTTTTTTGGACCAAGTGATGCCATCTTTATCTTCAGCACCAATCTACCCATCTCCTAACTGCTATAGCTGATTAGATAAAAAGTGTAACTGACCAAAAAAAAAAAAAAAAATAGCCAGTCCTTGGAGTGGCAAGAGGCTTATGCAATTGCTGCAGTGAAAGGAAGGGGGTGGGCAATTGATTTTCTATGGAATTTTAATCTGCAACTAAGGAGAGAATGTGTTTAACTAGGGGTTAAAGTTGATGGACTCTACAGAGATGCCAGAGAGTGTGCCTATGAGGAAGATTTAGGACAAATCAGATTTATGAGCACAGCACTCTCCCAAGAGAGGAAGACCACACATTCCAACATTTCAATAGAGGCCAGGGGGCATAGCTGGTGCTTGAGGGCTTTCTTGTTTTAGTGGCAATCTGTTGTATTTTTCTATAAGAACTATGTTTTTCTTAAGGTAACTTGGAGTGTGTCTCTGTTTCTTGCAACCAAAAGATTCTAAGTAGAACCCTGGTCCAGTTCCTGCACTTCCCAAGTGAAAAGACCAATTCTTGAGAGCATGATATAATACAAGGTGGATGGCAACTTTTCCAGGATATGGTCATGGTTTCCACACACAGCTGCAACAATAAAGGCTAATCAGCATGCCCTTCTGCAACGTGATCTTGCCACTTCTTCATATAGAGGCAGAGTGTATTTCTCCTCTCTCTTGAATCTAGGCAGGCTCTGAGTGCTTTGACCAATAGAATATAGCACAAGTGACATTGTGCCAGTTCTGGGCATCGTTCTTAACTGGCCTGGAAGCAGTAGTTATCCCTCTTAGAAGACAGCATCATAAAAGAAGCATGCCTTCCTTGAGACCACAGAAACCCCAGGCACATGGAGACTCCCTGGATGATGAGATGCTGCATGGAAAGACATTCCAAGAGAAAGAAAGAGAGAGGAAGGGAGGGAGGAAGGGAGGAGGAGGAGAGAGAGAGACCAAAGAGTACTGAGATGGTAGTCACATTAGCAATAAGCCATCTTGGAAGTGAATCCTCTAACCTCCAGTTGCTGTCACACAGATTAGAGATGAAGCTCTCAGCCAAGTCCTGTCCAAGTTCCTGACCTATAAAGTCTTGAGCAAAATAGAATACTGTAGTTATTTTAAACCATTCAGGTTTGGACTAGCTTGTTATGCAACAACAATAATCGAAACACAGGGCCACTTGGCTTTCAAATGAGTTTTCTGTCTATGATGTCTCAATTTTATTGGAATAAAACAAGGTATTTAGCAACACATCCAAACACTTTTTCAAGCGAACACTTTCTTTGGTAAACAACAAAAAAAAAACCCAGGAATGTCACCTTAAAGTCACAGAGGCATTTCAGACAAAAAATCAAATGGTGTGAGGCATGTAATTTCATTAAGCTTCATTTACAAAACCATGGAAGAAGATATAATTTGACTTCACTGTATGGGTGGAGAAGAAGAACAATTTAGAAACATAGCCTCAAGATTCTACCATGTGTCAGTGATGCCAAATTTTCAGACTTTCTCACTGATGGTTACTCATTGTCTGGGTTCCAGTAGCTGGAGATGCTTATATTTACATCATGGGAGTGTTCTTGGATGCCTATGCCATAAAATTGGCGATTGGTCAGATTCCATTTGTGTTACCAATTTGTGACTAATATGTGATTGGTCAGAAAGAAACTGCTTCCAATGTTTTCAAATCCACATCAACACATGTTATCATCTGTCTTTCTTATGTTAGCCATCCTCATGGGTGTTAAGGAGTATTCCTAATGACCGATGATGCTGATTATCTTTGCATGCATTTATTAGCCATGTGTATATCTTCTTTGAAGAATGTTCCCATTTTTAAAAATTCAGTTATTTATCTTTTTATTATTGGATTGCAAGAGTTCTTTACATATACTGCATATTAGACCCCTATCAAATATATTATTTGCAAATATTTTTTCTCCTGTAAGACATTGATTCTTAACCAATTTTTGTATCATGTGCAGCATTTTAACCATCTGATGAAGCCATGGACACTCATCCAGCCAAGTGTACATGCCCATGAAATTTTGAATACATTTTCAGAGATTTTACAAAGATCCCTAAGCCTTAAGAAACCCCAAGAGCTTGTGTCTTTCCCCCATCTCCCCAGGTTTTGCTTTTCTCTAGGATTATGTAGATACAGTCTGACAAAAGGAAATGCCTTGCAATGAGAGGAAGAAAACAATTCTTTTGGTGGGTAGCATGAGGATTCCATTTGGCGACAGAATAGCCTTATTGGGACCAGGCAATTCTCTATAAGGCTGAGTATGCTGCGTCTTCAGAGAAGAGAGGAAAACTGTGTATGAGACAAGCAGATATTTTTTTCTCCTTCTGGATGGATTAGGAAGAAGGGAGAGAGAGAACTATAGGAAATGGAAAAACCGAGAGGGGGTTGGAGAAGATAATTCCCAGGGCATATCCTGATAAATTGCAAGTAAATGGATGTTTTTCTAGGGCTGATCAATGGCACTTGCTTAACTACCTTTGGCATGTCTGCTTCTCAAATGGAGAGAAAACAATGAAGTGGAACAGTGAGAGCTATTTAAACAGACAACTGGGAGCCAGAGGCTGAGGAACGTTTAGACCTTCCTATTTTTCTAAGGTCTGGTGGAAAAAAAGTATCATGAATCCAAATACTAATTTTTTTAGACATGCAAAGTTATCATTTAAGCCAAACTCAATGTCTTGTGACAAATTTGCTCCATTCTGTCTAATATTATTATCTTTGGTTAAAAAAAAAAAAACAGAAAAATTGTGCTCATTGTTTCAGAATCTATCAGGAACTTCAAGGCATCATAGAAATTTAGCATTTAAATGTTAAAATTTAAGCCTTGTACCTAATTCCCTACTCATCATGCCTAAGATTTTAGACCAAAATCTAAAAGGTCATTTAGATTTTACTTGAAGGCTTTTGATGATGGGGAAGTCACCACCTCATAGTAAGCAATCCAGTTGATTTGATCTTTGAGCAGTTCTAACTCTTAGAAAATTCCTTCTTCACTGAGCTGAATTGATCCTTTACTATTATCACTGATATGTAGCAACATATCTATGTTCCAAATGTCATATCTAGTGGACATAAACCATAGGTACTCTTTATTTAGCACCATCTATAAGTCAAACACTTACGTGATAGGTGCTGTGTATTAATATGTACTTATGATTAATCTTTACAATTCAGAAAGGCAGGAGTATCCTTCTTATTCAACAAGTAGGATTGAGAATTACATTCATGTTTCAGAGATAATAACTGAAAAACTGGAATTTGAACCTTGGTCTATATGATGCCAGAGTTTGAATGATTGCTACCATGCAACGCTGTCTAGCTAAGAATGGTCTTTTTTTTTTTTTTTGAGACGGAGCCTTGCTCTTTCACCAGGCTAGAGTGCAGTGGCGCAATCTCGGCTCACTGCAACCTCTGCCTCCTGGGTTCAAATTATTCTCCTGCCTCAGCCTCCCGAGTAGCTGGGACTACAGGCACGTGCCACCACGCCCTGCTGATTTTTGTATTTTTAGTAGAGACAGGGTTTCACCATGTTGGCCAGGATGGTCTTGATCTCCTGACCTTGTGATCCACCCACCTTGGCCTCCCAAAGTACTGGGATTATATACTTTGTTTTTTACCTGAAAGGTTTAAATAATAGAAGACCATGCTGTTTTCACTGTGCCTATCTTCTGTTCCCTCCTCAGCAAGCAAATAGCATTAGATTCTTTGAACCAAAATCATCTGTTGAATATTTTTGTTACAAAGCTCTGTGCCAGTTGCTCTAAACAACATGATTTTTGAGTGGGAATTTGGCTTCTTAATGAATTAACTCACAACCTAGTAGCTACACCAGAAAGTAATACTATTAAGGACTATTTTTGTGGGACAAAGAACAGTGGAATATATATGATGAATAACCAGGTCCATCGTATACTCTGCCTTCGGAATCATTTTGTTAGCTCATACTTTTTTTCTTCTCTCTATAGCTTCAATTTTCACTTTCTTGATGTTGCCTTTCTGTTAGAAATAAATAGATACCTATTCAGTAGCTCGACAAATGGTAACATCTTTCTCTTTCTTTGTTCTGGTGGGCAACTAGATTTAAACACAAGATTTAAACAAGCAAGCTGGGAAATTTCTATTTATCAGTTGAGTTAGATGTGCATCAAGGCAGATGGTCCTAAAAAGATGGAAGTGGAATTGAGAAGTCTCCATTCTTGATGAATACAGTCTGTAGAGGTAATGTGGCCAATGGGGTCTCACTTTTAACCACAGATTTTTAAGTTGTAAAAGTTTGTTTACTCGTATTGATATTACAGAGCAGGCTCTTGAATAATGAGTGCTAAATAACTATATCTGTAGGCCTTGAAGATTTCTGCAACACTAGGCATGGACTGTTAAATGGAACTTTCATTGTATTCCCCATCTTGTGATGCGTAATGGGGTCTTTTTTTTTTTTTTTTTTTTTTTTTGAGACGGAGTCTGGCTCTGTCGCCCAGGCTGGAGTGCTGTGGCCGGATCTCAGCTCACTGCAAGCTCCGCCTCCCGGGTTTACGCCATTCTCCTGCCTCAGCCTCCGGAGTAGCTGGGACTACAGGAGCCCGCCACCTCACCCGGCTAGTTTTTTGTATTTTTTAGTAGAGACGGGGTTTCACCGTGTTAGCCAGGATAGTCTCGATCTCCCGACCTCGTGATCCGCCCATCTCGGCCTCCCAAAGTGCTGGGATTACAAGCTTGAGCCACCGCGCCCGGCCAATGGGGTCTTATATTAGTTGAGAGACATCGTAGATGAGTGCACACTAGGACATTTATGGGAACAAGAAAGTATATTGATATCATATTTCATATATATTTATGCCTTTGAACTCCTCATGGACTTGTTCTTAGACTTTTGACTAGAAATAAATTCTTCACTATTTAAACAATGTTTTCCCAAACCTTTATGTACCTAGCACCATCCAATTTCTTTTTTATGCCTTGTTATCTCATGGACACAGTGGGAATTGAAAACCAGTGTTTTTAATAAAAAGGTCTTATATTGGTGAACAGGGAATTGAGGACTTGGAAGCTTCTAATTATGTAGCACAGGCAATGAATGCAGGCTACCTCTGAGTTTACCCTGGTTCCTTCATCCGGCCTGGCAGGCACTGTGGAGGGGCCTTGCACAATTTGTGCTGGGAAGGCATCGGGGGAGAAGAATCTTTTACTGGGCAGGCAAGGATAAAAGGGGTAGAGAGAACTAGGCATGTGATAAAAGCACATAAAATCTGTTTAAATATATTCTTAAGATTGCTTTAAAATATTTCGTTCTGGCCTTTCAAAAGAGTCCTGGGGTTTTCAGACTTGAGGCAGAAGGATGATTGTATGAGTCAAGCTGCCTCAGGATGTTGTTTATAAAGGATAATTTCTTCATTAGTTCTCATTAATTCATTCATTCTGCCAATATTTGCTGAGTGCCAGCCGCTGTCCTAAAGCTGGAATTCTAGTGATGAACAAGATTGACACAGCCCCAACTCTCATGAAATTCTAGAGACTCTCAGAGGCGTGTGGCCTCTGATCTCACAAAGTAAAAAGAACCCCAATTTCAGATAAAAAGGCATTTATTTTTGGTTAAAAAACATTTCCTTTAAAAAGCTATCTCCATGTAGTGCAATAATGTCACAGGATTTTAGGATTGAAAGGCTCATGCATTCATGTGATGAATATTTATGAGCTACTATGTTACAAAGTAGTGCTACCATCTCAGCTAACATTGTTAAAATGGTCAAGACATACTGGTCTGGTGTCCCCCTCTCCCCTGAAGGATGGGACTTTACGTGTCTATGCTGCAGTTCAAGATGTGTTGATTATGTATTTTGATCTCAGATAGCAATCTCCTCTCACCCCCCAGTAATTTCTGAATTCTAGAGAAAGCCTTAATGTAAGCTCCAGGTATTCACAATTTGTTGGGTCTGTCACATGGGATGTCATGGGGTTGTAGTTAATAGGAGAGGTGTAGTTAATAGGAGAGGAAGAATGAAAGGGGTTGTAGTTAATAGGAGAGGAAGAATGAAAGAATGAAAGTTTATTTCTTAAAGTTTATTTATTCAGTTCTCTCATTTGTAAACAAGTTACCTGAACTCAAGAGAACAGAAGGCACATAGGAGTGATAAAGCCAGGCTGTCCAGTTTTCAGGCAGGTCACCTTTCTAGCTCACCATCTTTGTATTTGGCCATTATGATATTTCTTTGGAATAAAAATTGCTTACCAGGATAAAGGGCAGGTCTTTGTTTCTCTCATTTACCACTGTATCCCCAGTGTCACAATAGTGCCTGGTATGTAGCAGATGCTCAATGATTTTTGGTGAAGGAATTAATAAATGAATGATATAAAGGCTTTTATCACAATTAAGTATGACTTAGAGGATATAAAGAAAAGTCAAGTAATCCAGCTTTGCCAATAACATACAAAATCAGTATGCACGTAGAGTTTGATTTTTTCATTGGCTTTACTGATCTTTACTATGAGTGTCTTATTAGTCACCTAAATCCCTTTCTGCTGCCTGTATTTCCAGAATATAACATCAGAAGGGAGGGTTCCATGGTGTAATGGTTAGCACTCTGGACTCTGAATCCAGCGATCCAAGTTCAAATCTCGGTGGAATCTTTCATATTGGCTGGGTGCTGTGGGAGGCCAAGGTGGGCAGATCACTTGAGGCCAGGAGTTCAAACCCAGCCTGGCCAACATAGTAATACTAAAAATACAAAAATTCAAAAATTAGCCGGGCATGGTGGCAGGTGCCTATAATCCCAGCTACTTGGGAGGCAGAGGCTGCAATGAGCTTTGCCACTGACATTCAGCCTGGGTAACAGAAGGAGATTCTCTGTCTCAGACAAAAGAAAAGGCGTCCACACAATTGGAAATTATTCTTTCATCCAACAGGCAGTTGGTCATATACAGAAATTCCAAAGGAATTCCTTACAGATTCTTATTTTTAAAATAACACGAGTTAGAGAGGAGAGGTCATGGGATGGTGTAATTCATGCCGTGTACCCTGGCCCACAGACACTTTTGACAACTAGACTGACACATTAGTAAGGGCAGTGATGGGTTGTATAATGAGGTTTCAGCCAATGATGAACAGCAGGTGTGGTGGTGGTGCCATAAGATTATAATGCTATATTTTTACTGTACCTTTTCTATGTTTAGATACACAAATATTTACCACTGCATTCCAATTGCCTACCATATTCATACTGTACTATGATGTACAGATTTGTAGCCTTGGAGCCATAGGCTATACCGTATAGCCTAGGTGTGTAGCACAGATGGCTGTGCCATCTAGGTTTATGTAAGTACACTCTATGATGTTTCCACAACAATGAAATCACGTAATGACACATTTCTGAGAATGTATCCGTACCGTTAAATGGTGTGTGACTGTAAACGAAACCCCAGAATGGAGAAGGTTGCTTATGTAAAGAAGATTGCTGTTTAACTAGAAGATGCAGTTGATAAATACAGCAGTTATTTGAGAAAAGAGAAAGGACTCAGTTTCTTTGGGACACTACGCTGGCAGTTAAATAATCTGTTTTTAATTTTGTCTCCCTTATCTAATGACCCAAAATGAAGTATTTCTTGGCATATGCACTGAAGAGAAAGGTTCCAACTTGTCCTATGTACCACAGACTATTCCACATTTATTTCGTCACCATTTACAGTGTCCAAAGAATGTTTGAGGTTATGAATGGAATCAGTTAAAGAATAGCCTATTATTTATGCACCTAAGTTAGCTGAAAGTTAACTTATGCACCTAAGTTAGCTGAAAGTTAACTTATGCACCTAAGTTAGCTGAAAGTTAACTTATGCTCCTAAGTTAGCTGAAAGTTAACTTATGCACCTAAGTTAGCTGAAACATATTTTGGGAATGAAATATGTTTTTCTCTATCAAAGTTATCTAATAAGGTACAATTATACCCAAAGGCAGTTGGATTTGATTTTTATAAATGATAACATAGCAGGGACCCATGTTTAAGTAATTTGGACTTTATGTAAGTCAGCTGTCTAGACAATTAAATGATGCAAGTTCTGATTCTAGGCAATTCATTACCTGATTTAGTAATCTTCTCTGCTCCTTTGCCTGACTTAAGAGTTAGGAGACAGTATATTTTGTCTCTATTCTGCCAATAACATTCTGTATGACCTTGGAGAAGCCACTTAGATATTCCATGTCTTAATTCACTTATTTATAAAATGGAAATAATAACCACACCAAGACCACTTATTACAGGTTGAATTGTATCCTTCAAAAATATATGTCAAAATTCCAACGCCAGGAACTATGAATGTGACCTTATTTGGAAATAAGGTCTTTGCAGATGTAATGAAGTTAAGATGAGGTCATTAGAGTGGACCCTAATCCAATTTGACTGCTTTCCTTATAAGAAGAGGGAAATTTGGCCACAGAAAACACAAAGAGAGAACTCCATAAGGCAACAGAAGAGAGATTGGAGGGATGCAGCTGTACACCAAGGGATGGGGGCACCAACGGCACCAGCGCAGCTGGGAAGATGCTACCGAAGATGGTGTAATGGATGCTACCTGGAGTCTTGGGAAGGATGGGAAGGATGGTACCCAGAGTCTCGGGGGGAGCATGGCCCTGCTGACACCTTGATTTTGGACTTCTTGCTTCCAGAACCGTAGGAATATAAATTTGTGTTGTTTTAAGCCACCCTATTTGTGGTAATTTGTTACAGCAGCCCTAGGATTTGATTTTTATGAATGATAACTAGGATTTGATTTTATCAAATCAAATCTAATAAATTGCCTAGCTAATAAACTAATAAATCGCCTAACTCGTGTGGTGGTATGAAACTAATAAATTGCCTAACTCATAGGGTAGTATGATATGATATTAATACTATATGTAAAAATATTTCTACATCTATTGGAGCAGGATAAATTGCTGTGACAATATATAGATCACGTTATCTTTCTTAACCCCAAGAAATATCCAAAAGGAACTTCTCTAAAACAGACAGTGTTAGGGAAAATTAAAAACTCTGTTAAAAGAAGATTTTGTTAACAAGATTTTAGAATTAACAAATTATCTCTAGTAGAACCCTGAAAATACAGCATTTCACAAACACGTTAGAACAACCATTTTCTGCCTTCTTTGATTTTTGTGTTTAAGCCATTTCTTTCCCTGAGTATATGAGTTTTCTTCAAGGAAATTTGAGTGCCTTACTCATTACACTTAAGAGTGTTGGCTTTGCCACAGGCTACACAATAATCAGAAAATAAAAATGTAGAAAAACTTTTAAAAATTTTATGATCTTTAGCCACAAAAATCCCCTCCATGGGTCTGATTCTCTATTAACCACCCTCAGACAAACCATGGTAATGAAATTCTATCACACTGCAGTCATTGCACAATTATCTCTGTTGACCTAAAAGAATCATTAGTCCAAAAAACATATTCATCATTTAAAAAAGGATATTCACCTTTAGAAAGTATTGTAGCATATTGCCCCTTCTATATACACATATGAAAGGAGTGACTATTGTTTTATATGTATATATACACACAAACGTACACACATATGTATATAATAATTATTATAGATAATTGTTAATTAGTTCCTTTTTATTTTTCAGAATTTTCTTCTACTTCTATTGGTCTAATCAGGAGAGAGTTAAATGTATCAGACTGAAAACTGGAGAAACTTTGGAGGTCATTGGGCTTAAATCCCCTCAGTTTAGAGATAAGGGAAGCAGAGCATAGCTTTTCAGTGACCTGTTGAAGGTTGCACAGGGATTTGGTGACAGAATAGATTTCCAGTTGCCTGACTTCCAGTCTGGCGCTCTTTCTTCTCTAAAACCATAGTGGTCATACAGACTTGTATTGGTTCTTAGATCTCTCACTAGCTCCATGACCTTGGATGAGACTCTCAAATTCTCTAAACATGCCTTTTCTTGTTTGTAAAATGAGAATGAAAAAACCAGGCTGGTAAAAGCTGGAGTACAGCCAAAACAAAAATATGCAGGCCACACAGTATTACTCAAGCTGAAAAAAGTTCAGCTTCCCACTATTCCATCCCCACACCACATGAGTGACTACTTGTCCCTCTGCCTCAGCTCAGTCATCAGTTTCTGGGGCATTTCTTCATTGACCCTTGGGGACTTGCACAGGATCCTTCTTTCTGAGCTTATAGTCCCTGGAACTCTTCGTAGTATACATGTACCACATTACTCTAGTCCAGTTGCCGCGTTATTGGACTGTAGGTACTTGATAGCAGAAACTATTTATACTCACTATTATACCTTGGCACTTCAGACAGTACTTAACAAATAGGAATTGCTCAATGAATGATCAATCAATAAATAACAAATACTAGGGGTAGATATATTGAAAATACGTCTGTATTCTCATGGAAGGCATTCCATACCTGCTTCCAGTGTAAAGATTGAATGAGCTCTCACACATTGTATGGACCATTTTTTCCAAATGATATAACTTTGTGATTATATTTTGCTTAGGGTGCTGATAAAATGAATTTCCTTGTAGTGCTTGAGTACATACTAAGAGTGGAGCAAAGATAGCTAGTTTAGAGCAATCCTAGTTTCACTGCAGAAAATTCAGTTTAGAATCATGTCCTTGCTGAGTATCAGCTATGGCATACAGTTATTTGTAAATAAACTGAAGATGCCTGAAGTGTGAGAAGTGGTTGTAGAAGAGGTGAAACAGCTCCAAGGTTGTTGTCAAATTTCCTGGGCCTGAGTCTGCGTTTCAGTGTCCTATTCATAATGCAGGGATAACAAAATCCACCTCATAACATTTTTGAGAAGAACCAATAAGAAAATGTTCATGAACACACCTATGAATGGGAGGATGTATAATTATTAGTTTGATTACACAACTGGTGAATAACCATGAATTACTCTGCTTGCTTTAGTATCTGGGGTGAGAAAATTAAGAACATTGACCATTTAATCTTATTAAAAAGGCTTGGAATCTGTTGACAGTACGCTAGGGTTTGCTCGGCCGTTGATGCTCAGTGACTCCAGGCAGAACTTAGCATGGACAGAGGTTAACTGCTAGAACATCTGATGCTAAGAGTAGAGATCTGAATAAATAGTAGCACTCTGCCTTTGATCCTAGAGCTCTGTTCTAACATGCATTTCAGAGGATTAAAGTCTGAAAATTTCAAATTATTTCTTTCCAAGGGACCTTTTATCTGGACGGTTCCTGAAATGTGAGTTTACGTCTGCCCCAGGATACATGTAGCTGAAGGTCATAACGCCAATCATACTTGCCTGAGAAATTCAGGTAGACTCTATTGTGCATAGAGTTCTTCTGAGAGCACCATACATCAAGCCAGGTCCCATGGACTGTTGTATGAAAAGTCCCATACCGGTGGACAGAGGCAATGGTTTTTGGAAGCAATGAATATCTCCAGCTATTACTAAAACATATTCTGAGAATGATACCATTGAGTCAGTCTCACGGTTATCAAGCAGAATCTCCTCTATCATATCCACGTTGTCTTCCAAGAACGCAGGAGACCTTTGGACTTTTTCCTTCAAGTGTTCTTTAGTTTAACTCATTGTAGACAATCGTTTATGGATTGATTAGAAGAGACACAGCCACTATCACTAACGTGCACACCTGGTATAAAATTCTTTATTTCTTTATATATATTTTTAAGATGGAGTCTCGCTCTGTCCCCCAGGCTGGAGTGCAGTGGCGCGATCTCGGCTCACTCTAAGCTCCGTCTCCTGGGTTCACATCATTCTCCTGCCTCAACCTCCTGAGTAGCTGGGACTACAGGCGCCCGCCACCTCGCCCGGTTAATTTTTTGTAATTTTAGTAGAGACGGGGTTTCACCGTGTGTTAGCCAGGATGGTCTTGATCTCCTGACCTCGTGATCCGCCTGCCTCCGCCTCCCAAAGTGCTGGGATTACAGGCGTGAGCCACCGCGCCCGGCCACCTGGTATAAAATTCTAAGGATACTTGGCATATTTAGCCAAAATACAGAACTTCCCGTAAGTGAGGAGGGTACACCAGGTAGGATCAGATGCAGTGCCACTTTAGACAAAGGGTCTTCTTTTGTCTCCAGATGCCATAGCTGCTGACATTCTCTAAATAGGTGAGATCCCATCAGAATTGAGAAAGAAGTCGAATTCGTGCTAGGCTACTACCCTTTTATGTTCGGGCTTAAATTTTCAGTTCCTCAATTCTGGGAGAACTTATGTTAATCACTTATGCCTTCCACTTAAAGGAATATTTACAAAACTATGCCCTTCTGATTCTCAAATCAAATATATCAGCGACAAATCCACAACCTCATCTAGGCAACAAGAGCAGATTAAGTATTCCTTGAACAAACATGTACAGTTTCAGCTTCTTGGTGTCCTATAAATCTTATATCGTTTATACTTGTTGAAAAATATCCATTGGTGGAAGTTGTAAGGATGAGGTGGGAAGCATCGAGTGTAATTTTCCCATAAGTGGAATTGGAGGGGTGACTATGTTACTGTGCTCTCTGCAGAATGATACCTTGGAGAGGGTTCAAAAATTCCATCCCTTGGCAGTTATTGTATTTCCTAGCCATGGGCATAGAGGATGGGAGATGCTGTGTGTTGTGAAGAAATCATTCTACTGAGTTAGTCTACTGCTGACACTTGCTCTTTTGGTTTATAATGCACAAAAGAGGGTTTTCTTTGTTATCTCCCTAGAGCTTTCTTTCATTTTTTAGAGAATGTGAAAGTTCAAGGAAGGTTTTTAATATTTTAATACTAATGTTTTTTAATGCATTTTCACCCTTTTTGCAGAAGGTTTATAGAATAGGATGTATAGATTGCCTCATCTCTTTGTTTTTAATTTTTGGGTAAAACCAGGTAGATTTCCAATATAATGACTGTTTAAAAATCTCCCTCTCCATATATTTTATCAACTGTTATATAAAGACATTTCTCTTTTATATTACAGATGAGCCATTATAGATTTCAGCACATTTTTTGAATGTTGCATGCGATGTAGTCATTTCAATTATGACTTAATATTTGAGTAATGCCACTACTCTCCAAATCTTCTATAATTACAATTCAATTTGTCAGAGTTTACTTAATAGCCATGTGCCTAAGCATAAGGGAAACACTTGGTCTGTTTAGCAAACCTTCTGTCGGAGCAGAAATACAAGAAGACTGTAGCTGGTGATTATTGTTTTAGTGTGGGTAGGGTATGCCATATGATGCAAGATGACTTCTGCCAACTAAGTGAAAGGATTTTGTTTAGCAGAATTCTGTTTAATAAAAGAAAGAGTTTTGATAAATAGTCTTGTCTCAGATGGATTAAACTATTGATTTACCAATACTGTTCCTATCTTGACCCAAGGGGACACAGTGGATGCCACTTAGAATATTACAAACCCTCTGCCATATGCATGTTGTCTAGCCCATGCTTCAACCCTATCACCTTTCAGCAGATTGCTTTAGACAAGAGATCTCATGGGCAAGGAATCTGCAATGCATATAAGCTTACTTGCTGATTTAATACAAGAGAGTCCTAGACATTGACCTTGTCTTGAGTTATTCTAACTTGGCAGGGCTGTAACACTGCAAAGACCTGCAAATCCCTTTTTAACAAGGCTACCTGAACCAAATGGAACTGATCCAAATACATGAAAATTTAAAGATGTCCAGGAGATCAATAGCTTACAGTATTAAAGAGTAGGAAGACTGACACTGCACTTAACTCAGGTCTACTTATTTATCCAGTCAAGGATTCTGTCTTCAAGCATAATAGCTGCTCTGTTATCACTTTATAAATTGCTGTGCATATCATTTCAGTAATGAACTGAGAGAAGGCATTCTGTTTGAAGATGTTAAAGATACTAAATGCCCCACTAATATCCCCAGATGTTCAATTATTTGAAGGAAATTATTTCATCTCTAAGCAGGTTGTATTTTTAATTTTCCCAAAAACAGCAGGTAGGATGGATATTATAATATCCATAGAGCCCAAGGTGTTTGAAGCACCCACAGGCATTGTAGACCAACCAAAGCAGTTCTCAAGGCAAGAGGCAGTCCAAGAATGGGACACAGGTGCTTACAGTTCTGCTTACAGTTCCCTTCTTTCATCATAAAAAAATTGTATAATTTTTCAGGGTGAGAGAGAAATTGGCAATATCTATTAACTTGGCACTAAGTAAATCTAAGTTGGCAAGAGTTATAGTGTACCCAATGCAGAAGAGATCATATGTGTGCATTACATACCATGTCCAAAATGGCAGCCTAACACACTGCTACTGTAACGACAATATATTTTGCACAAATGCCCTGTGAGTTTTGTGTGGAGAGTTTTCCCTTGGTGATGTGTTTCTAACACATCTACATTATGATGTGCTGAAAATATCAGTTGTCAAAACCATGGTAAAGGAAGCTCACAAGTATATATATATATATATATATATATATATATATATACACACACACACACACATATATATACATATATTTGCTTCCACAGCGAGGCATTTAAATTTAAATATTAAACGTTCTATTGTTCTATTATATAAAGTTTTCTTCAGATTCCCATTATAGTCTAGGTTTAACATTCCTAATGAAAAGCAAAAAATAAAATTAATGGGTACAAATAAAGGGCTAGAGAATGGCAGAAACAATATCACTAGAAGAGAAGGCCTGGGTCCTAGTGGTAAGCATCCTATTGATATTATGTGTGCTCTAGGAAGTATCTTTCTTTAGCAGAGCTTCAGTTTCCACATTGTAACATGATCAAATTTGAGTAGGTGATTTTTAAAGTTTATATTTAGTCTAATTTCTATAATAACTATGGTTAAACCAGAACAAATGTGTAAACAAACCTTTAACATTACAATTCTGTATTCACATGCTGTTCATCCACTTGGTCCATTAAGTTCTCAGCTTTAAATGTGTCCATGTTATTACAAAGACAGATAAAGGACTTTTCTGTGAAAAGGTGTTTGGGGAGGTATTGATGGTTGAGTGCAAATGAAGAAGGGAATGTGGGTTGGCAGGCACCCCACCAAAAATGAAATAAAGGTGTAATGGGTTCATTGAATAAGATGGGCTCTGTAGAGCACAAGCATAAAACAAGGCAATGTCATTTTCCCTTCAAAGTGCGTCTTCAGTCTCTTTTAGTACTCTCTGTGGATTCATTCTTTTTCTGCCCCTGGATGAACCCTTAGGCAGGTTTTACTTCTCCAGTGATAAACAAACGGTCTCTTGTTTGGGGATTAAAAACTTTAGTCTGATCCAATAATCACACAACTCCAGTCCATTGCAGAATATTAATCAAGACTTCAAATGTGTATCCAGGTAAATCTTCTTTCTCCCGTCCTGGGCCTGGTCCAGTCATGGAATCCTAGAGTCCAGAGAAAGGTCAGGGTTGTTTCTTCAATCCTTCCTGATTGTGGTTTTTGACCCATCTGGCTTTGGAGAGGATGATGAGTGAATTAATAGGGAAACAGCAGAGTCTTATCCACTTGGTTACTGCTGCCATCTGCCCTTGGTGCCAGCTACATCTGGGCCGATGTCCAAAAGTGAACCTATCTTTTGGTGAGATTTTATGGGTTTCCAGAGGATCTGCTACTGAGATTTATGACTGCAGTTCCCTTCGTTTGGTAAGTGCTTCTCTTTCAGCTGGTCACAAATGTCTCCTACCTTAGCTTCTGTGCTTCTTGCGATTCATTTTTTTTTTTTTTTGGAGAGATAGAAACAAGGCTTATTGAATGAAGAAGAAGATGGGTTAAGGTTTTGAACTGGGCTTAGGGTTAGACAAGAGAGGCGTAACAGAACATGCCCCTTACTTTATAAGTTTCCAAGCCTGGAGGAGCCCTGAGCTAAAAGACAGGGGCAGTTTTACACTGGATAAGAGTTTATAGTTTTGAGAATTGCCCTGGGTGAGACTAAGATATTTAGATTGGACAAATTCTTAATGCCCAAACTAAGAGACAAGTTGTTTATTATCTTGATGTAATTGTTAAGTAGTCTGACCTATTTCTCATGTTGCTTTGAGACAAAAAAAAAGGAGTTGCATTTTGCATCCTATTTTAACTGTAAAATCATTACACCACATAGTTAAGATTAAGGTTCTTAAAATATAACTTGAAGTTTGGACACTGTCTCTCCCATGTCATTAATTAAATATCACCATCAACAATGCCATCACTGTTTCTGTAGACTAAACAACTTTTTGTGCTTTCTACTTTGGGCTAAGATTACCCCCTGTGAATCCCCAGTGGTCACTGAAAAAGATGATGAGAAATCTTAGGAGATATAAATTTGTAAGAAACATTTTGAAGATAGATTGGTTCATCCAGGTGTCTGATACTACAGCTTCTTCTTTATCTCCATGTCATCTGCTATGATGACTTGGAAATGAGCAGCTGCAATGAGACAGCACATTGTCTGAATGCATTGGAAAGGGAACATCTCTAATAATAATGCTAGCACTAATGAGCTTCACATTAATTAATGACAGTGACAGTAGTTTAATCTTATTCAAATAACATGAACACAAATAAAAACATGCCCGGGCTTGCTTGTCACACTGCTGCACTGAATGCTACAGTCTGTTAAATAGCTGGGCAACAGCCAAATACCTGGAGTGCATCACAGAATACTACCTGATAATTCTTCAGTCAGTTTCTGTACAAATGAACACTATTCTTTTATGGCCTTAGGTACAAGAAGTGAAGTACAGGCTAAGCGTCTATATTTGTAGCACAAAATCTTCTCCTATATTTTCCACATAACTGTAAAGTTTCCATTACCAGGGGTTTTTACCAACACCATTTTACCAACAGTGGTGTCCTGAGATTATGTCCGTAGGCTTGTCTCAGAAAGCTAGTGAATTGCTTCCAGAATTATCTTAGAGAGCAGGGTAGGTCCCTCAACAGATCATTGTAAAGTTCTGAGAATATGACTTCTGTGTTCCCCTGTAGACACCTGGATTTTGCTTAGACATGACGTGCTGTTGTATCAACATGTGCAAATGTCCTGTGGTTGCAACTTTACGTGTGCTGATTTTTGCAAGGTTCTTCCCAGTGGGCAGAACTCAGTGGGTAGAATTTTAGCATCTAGCTATATATTTTTCCTTTTTGGTACATGTTCCCTCAAACTGGAGTATTTGACTCTGCATTGCCGGAGAATTTCATGAATCCCTGTAGGCTAAGGTTTCTTAGAGCAGAGTTTCTCAATCTCAACACTATTGAAATTTGCACAGGATAATTGTTGTGGAGAGCATCCTGTGCACTCTGGGATGTTTTGGAGCATCCCTCTCCTCCACCTATTAGATGCTAGTAGAAACCCTAGCCCAATTGTGACAGCTAAAAATATCTCTAGATATTGCCAAATATCCTCTGGGAGGGGAGCAAAATTATTGCATACCCCCATTTAGGACCACTGCCTTAGAGGGAGGGTCTTCTTTCTTATTCAAGGACTTTCCAAAGAATATTAACAGAGCACCTATGATTCACATATGTTAGCAAACCTGAAAATACCCTAAAAGGCCCTTGCCAGAGTCACCTTTTAAACTGCAAAATGTGAATAATGCCGATTTTTAGAAAGAATGTGCTTTATCTCAGATTCATTGAGATGGGAAATATGGTTTCAGCCTTTAAATAGATAATGATATTTTTGAAAGAGCAGGTGCATTTTAATAACATGCTTCTATTTTTGAATGACAACACTACCAATAATGCTACAATCCTAATATTGTAATGATTCAGATATTACCATTAGTAAAATCATCCAGCGAGATGCATTTGTGCATTCTGATCTTTTGATTATATATACATAATGCAAAATGTGAAAAAACTTACAGAATAAAATGTTACTACAGATTTTTTCAAAAGTGAAAAACAAATTTATCTGTTATAGGAATAGGGCTGGGAAACACAAAAAAATGATCAGAAAACTTTAATTGTTGTAGAGATAGATGGTAGGCAGAAGAGGAGAATAGATGAGCAAAGTGGCCCAAAATAATTATGTTCAAGAGAAAATAGTTTAAAATGGTTCTTTTCTCAGAGCTCCAAGTAAGAATTGTTGTGCACAGTTTAGTTTTGGGGAATTTACAGCTCGGAATGTCAGTGCAAACCTTCTCTCCAAGGGAAGGGCATTTACTGAGTGTCTGTAAACACATTACCTATGCTATCTAACTATGCTATCTAATTTAGTAATCCTTTCCACGAGTCTGGAACATTCGGAGCTTTTCTTTCTTTCTTTCTTTCTTTCTTTCTTTCTTTCTTTCTTTCTTTCTTTCTTTCTTTCCTTCCTTCCTTCCTTCCTTCCTTCCTTCCTTCCTTCCTTCCTTCCTTCCTTCCTTCCTTCCTTCCTTCCTTCCTTCCTTCCTTCTTTCCTTTCTTCTTTCTTTCTTTCTTTCTTTCTTTCTTTCTTTCTTTCTTT
>NC_037671.1:21919074-21947920 GCF_003255815.1 Theropithecus gelada
AAAAAAAAAAAAAAAATCTCATTCTTGGTGCTCAGAGCAAGGGACCTGTAAGTCATGGTGAGCTGGGAAAAGGAGAGAAATGATGGTCCTAAGATAGCCTGCAGGACCAGCCACCCCGCGAGGTACTCAGGGTGTGGCTGCCTTGGACTTTTGTTGTGTGTATGCGTGTTCATGTGTCTGTGCAGGTGTGTGCATATGCATATTCATATGTATGGGCATGTGTGTATGTGTGTTGTATGCATGTGCATGTGTGTGTTATATGTACGTGCAAATGTGTATGCGTATTCATGTGTATGGGCATATGTGTTATGTTTACCTATATGTGTGGTGTGTTAATGTGCATGTGCATGTGTATTTGTGCATATGTGCATGTGTGTACACATATTCGTGTGTGTGTTCCAGATGCTCAAAACCCATCCCCATGCAGCCCCCTGGGACACAAGCCCAGCACTCCTTATCTGGAATCTCTCACTGTTCACTTGGGTTTCTATCTTCTGGAAGTAGTGGTGGTATGGAGTCAGGGGAGGAGTGGGTGCGGAAGGAGTGGGGAGGGGAGAGGTCTGGTCCCTTCCTAGTCCCCCACACCAGCAGTGAATTTGTTCTTCTTCTTTCTTGACCTTTCTCCTGCTTCTCTGAAGGTTTTCACTTCCCCTTCTCTCCACTCCTCCTTCTCTGATTTTATTCCTGCTCTTTTTTGGAGGGTAGGCAGCGGGAAGGAGGGGAAGGCATGGTTCTTACATCACTCATTGTTTTGCTTTCTTCCCAGACCTTATTTATGGCTGGCACTTTTAGCATTCAGTTCCTTCTGCTTTTGACTCTTGATAAAGTCAAACTTTTGGAACTTAGAAAACATTTTCTCTATAAATCAGCAAATTGAAAAGTCCTGGTCCTTTTGTGAATCAGAAGCAGGGGGACCTCAAGACTGTTGCCTCTGCTATGCCTTTTACAGCGCCTATTTGGAAACATGATTTCTGTGTTGTCTCTTTTTTTTTTGGTTGTTGTTGTTGCTGCTGCTGTTGTTGTTGTTGTTGTTTTCTCAGAATAAGGGTGGGTGTAAAAACTGAGATGTCTCTGTCCAGAAACCCTAGGGATAACACCAAAATGGATATAACTGAAAATACATCACAATGGTACAAGTGATCTAAGAGCTTTCTCCGCCCCACCTTTAAAAGCTGCTTGTATCTACCCAGGCTTCAGCAGTGATGATCTAACCACTATGAAGTTTCTAATCATGATTGTTAGTAGAAAATACCACCTACACTTTTAGAAAATAGGAATATGCATCCTGTTGCTGTGGCTCACGCCTGTAATCCCAGCACTGTGGGAGGCTGAGGTGGGCAGGTCACCTGAGGTTCAAGAGTTCGAGACCAGCCTGACCAACATGGAGAAACCCCATCTCTACTTAAAAATACAAAATTAGCCAGGCGTGGTATGCATGCCTGTAATCCCAGCTACTCAGGAGGCTGAGGCAGGAGAATCACTTGAACCAGGGAGGTGGAGGTTGCAGTGAGCCAAGATCGCGCCATTGCACTCCAGCCTGGGCAACAAGAGCGAAACTCCGTCTCACCAAAACAAAAACAAAAACAAACAAAATAAAACAAAACAAAAACAAAAACCAAAACAAACAAAATAAACAAACCCGATTTTGCCTTCCTTGCCCAAAAAAACTGCTTCTCTTTAATATAGGAAATGAAGCTTCTATGCCATGAGCATATTTACAGGTTGATTAGTTTATTTTCCTTTGAAGCATTTCCAAAAATATTTTTCTTTCTAATACCAGCTTATTAACTTGAATGCATTCTCATCAGACCCTGTCTTGGTTCCTGAGTAATTCTTAAAGCAGAGGGCTATCTGCTAAGTATCCTAGGAGCTTATCAGAGTCCCACAAAGTTACTAAGGCTGACAGAATTGTTTATACAATATGAACAAAAATACTTTATGCACTGTGATTATAAACCACTGACTCTCAGTTCACACTATAAAAATTATTCAAGAAGCTGGTATTTTATTTTTGCATGAAAATTTCATTCAGATACATTTCAACCTTATAGGACTAGGAGACTAAAAATATTGAAACTCAGTTACAAGCAGGGAATTTACTTTAATGGAAAAAAAGCATAAAATTTATTGTGGGTCAAGACACATGAATACAAGTGTCATCTAGCCTATGTATTTGTCATGTGTTGTAGGAAAGATACTCTTATGTTGCACAGCTTATAGGTATATTTCCTCCATTTCCATCTTTGCCAAAGACCTGCTCCTCCATTTGAGTTAATGGTGCTTATTCTTTGAGACCTTGTATCAGACTAAGTATGAGTCTGATATAAAGTATGAGATTTTGTATCTGTTCTTCCATACCTTTTTGGGGATTCTTGACACAGAATGCAGTCCCCACAACAACTGTATTGCTTAATTTTTGTACCTTTTTATTTTGAAGTAATTTCAAACTTATAGAAATGTTGAAAATATAATATAAAACACTCTCGTATACCATCTACTCAGAAATCCTAATTATTGACAATTTATCACATTTGCTTTATTACTTTCTCTCTCCCTTTCTCCTCCTTCTTGTGTGGGTGTACACAGATGTAAACACAAACAGATAGCATTTTCTTTAAACAGTAAGAGAGTAAGTTGTAGAAATGAAATCCCTTTACCCCTAAATACTTTGGTGTATATTAGTTAAGAAAAATCATGTTCTCTTATATAACTACAGTACAATAATAAAAATCTTAGAATTGCATTCATAAAATATTAATATCTGATTTAGAGACTTAATGAAATTTCAATCACCGACCCACTTAAGCATTTTATAGAAAAAAATTGTGGTCCAAAATCCAGTCATGGGTTGCATTCAGTTACTGGATTGTCTACTTTTCTCTGGAACAGGTCCTTGGGATTTATTTTTTGGTCTTTCATGATTTTGATATATTTTTATATTATAGACAAGTAATTTTGTAGAATGTTTATCAATTTGGGTTTGTCCAATGTTTCCCCATTATTAGATTTAGGTTATAATTCTTTGCAAGAATACCTTCTGATACTGTGTCCTTAGCACATTGTACCAGGAGGCACATGATGTCATTTTAAACATTACTGGCAATGTTAGTTGTGATCACTTGGTTAAAATGGTGTTTACTAGGGTTCTTCCCTTTAAAGTCACCCTTTTTTTTCTTTGCAATTATTAAGTATTTTGTGGGGAGTTACTTTAAAGTTATATTTAAGTATCCTCTTTCTTATTAAACTCTCCACCCACCGGTTTTAGCATCCATTGATGATTGTTGCCTGAATCAATGATTATTATAAAGATTAACAAATTGAGATCTAACGCCATAATTTTCTCTTCATTTATTAGTACTAAATACTATTTTACACAAAATGGAGGCTAAATCCCCGAAGAATGGCTAATTCCAGGGCAAGGGATGGAAAAGGCAAAATAAGTCTGAACTATCTTGTATAGCAAGAAAACATGGAGTTTCCATAAAAATGATGGGGATATGTCAAAAATGATACCAGAGCTGGCCTGAAGGGGCTCTATTCAATGTATCTTGGATAATTAGAGCACCACAATGAATACAATAATATAAATAATGGGCAATAATCCATTGACTAAAATAGGAATAATAATATAAGAATCTATGAAGCCATTACATGGATGGAGATGGAAGCCATTATCCTTAGCGAACTAACGCAGGAACAGAAAACCAAATACCACGTGTTCTCACTTACAAGTGGGAGCTGAATGATGAGAACACATGAACACATTGTGGGGAACAACACACACTGGCGCCTGTCAGAGTGTGGGAGTTGGGAGGAGAGAGAGCATTAGGAACAATAGCTAATGGATGCTGGGCTCAATATCTAGGTGATGGGATAATCTGTGCAGCAAACTGCCTTGGCACACATTTGCCTATATAACAAACCTGCACATCCTGCACATTTACCCCTGAACATAAAATAAAAATTGGAAATAAAAATAAATAAAAATTTAAAAATAATGAATGAATAGAATATGAATGAATGAATATGAATGAATAGAATAATGAATGAATAAATAGAAAGTTGTAAATATAAAGCTCTTTCTATTAGAAAGAAAAGAAATCAGACTAGAATGCCCATTTTCCTTTTAAAGAGCCATTGGTTTGATGGAAGTGTGTTAAAAATCTAGTGAACAAGCCAGAGCTTCATTACCTCTTCAAAAGTTACTTCCATCACATTCCTGAGAGACATAAGGGCATCCTTGCTACAGAGAGATGTGAAATTATTGAGAGGCGTCTTTGCTATGAGACAGAAAAGAATACTGAGCCACTGCCATTAGTACCGGGGAGCATGACACAGAAAAATATTTCAGGGGCTTTTAATTACCAGGTTAAGACTTCTAGTCTTATGCCTTTAATAAGAGCTACAGTTAAATATGTTTTATAATACTCCAAGCTGTAATTTAAACCTTGATGCCTCTACCTGTTGACAGATAAAGAGGCTCACTGCTTAGTCACAACCCTGGCCATCACCTAGTGTTTACTGCTGATAAGTCTGTCTGTAACATTTTGGAGACCGGGATAGGAAGCTCACTTACCATATGCCTAAATATTTACAAAGTTATATCTCTAGCTAACAATTTTGCTAAATAAAGTATGTTCCACCTTCCTATTCTAAAAAATGTGCCATCAAAATTACAAATGAAAGTGTTAATGTATGGCTTTTGTATGACTAAAAATAAGCAAAAAAGCAAAGTTGGGTGAATTTTAGTATTATCACACATACCTGAACATTCTTTTGATAGTACAATGATGTTTCCCCCCTGAAAGCAGGTTCTGAGGAAAGGACTCTGGTGCAGGCAAACATATTTAGGTGGTTTTCCCAGGAAGTACAAGAGAGGGAACAAGAAAATTGAGGCAGGAAAGGATGAAAAACTAAATAAGTATGTGTTAGTCAACAGTTTACCACCATGGAAAACTGGGCCTCAGTTCCGCTGGAGGAGATCTTTAACTAAAACGCCCTCCACCATCCTTGCCTTTGTACATACACATGAGGCTATTTTTCTTCAATACATAGTTCAAGTTTAGGAAATTAATTTTCTATGCCAAAAGCATATTTGCAGATTGATTAGTTTATTTTCCTCTAATGCATTTCTGAAACTATTTCTTCTTTCTAGTAATAGTTGATTAACCTGAATGCATTTTCGTTAGTGCAGTCCACATCTAAGAATTGTCGCATACTGAGACAGGGAAGCTTGGATATTTTAAAATATATTTTGACTCTCCTTAATTGATGATTGTCTCTGAAAGTATTAAATTCTTAGTACTTCAGACTGTTCCATTCACTGTCTGAGCAAGACCCCCATAGCATTAGAGAAAGCTCTCAGACAGAGAAGCAAGAAGTCACAAGCCCTTGAGTTTTTTTTCCAAAAAATTATTTTTTAGACTTTATAATCAAGATTTTTATATGTGTTCTATCCCAAGTAATAAGCTAAATGCATTTTAAGTTCACAAAATTTATATTTTCATCAAAGATGAAATTCAGAGTAAGTATAAAGTTAAAAATAGTAATATTTCCAGAATTTTAAAGGTCTTTGAAAAAATATTTAAATGACAAGGCAAAGCACAATTTATACTAACATCAAAATGTGAAATCAAAATCAGTTTTAGACAGGTGATTTTTTTGTTTTATTTTGAAAACTGATTAAATCGTTTAAGATATTTTTAAATAACCTATTTTGTTATAATTTTATATTTACAAAAGTCATAAAAATAATGAGATAATTCCTCACCTCGTTGCCCCTATTGTTAACATCTTACATTACCATGCTATATTTGTCACCATTAACAAACCAACATCGGCACATCATTATGAACTGAATTCCATACTTTATTCAAATTTCACCAGTTTTCCACTACTGTTCTTTTCTGTTTTAGAATCCAATCTGGGATACCACATTGCATTTTATTTTTGTGTCTCCTTAGTCTTCTCTGGTCTGTGATGGTTTCATAGTCTTTCTCTCTTTTTCATAACCTTGAAAGATTTTAGGAGTACTGGTGTTTTGTAGAATGTCCTTCAGTTGGGGTTTATCTGATGTTTTTCTCATGATTAGGTGGTGGTCATGGATTTGAGAAGAATACCAAAAAGTGAGGTACTCTTCTTGCCATATGTCAGGGGACACCTGCTATCCACATGAGAAGCTGATGTTTGCCACTTCTTCAATGTAAGTTTACATGCTCTATCTTTTGGAGGTGAGCCAGTGTGTCCAGTTCATAATCAGGAGGATGGGGGAAATTAAGATTTGTTCCATATTTTTTGTTGTCATTTTATTTTAGGCTCAGAGGGTACATGTACATGTTTGTTAAATATATATTGCATAATGGTGAGGTTTGGGTTTCTAGCGAACCATCACCAAATAGTGAACATTGTACTCAATAGGTAATTTTTCAACCCTCAGCCCCTTCTAGCCTTTCCTCTATTGGAATCCCTAGTGTCTATTATTTCCATTTTTAGGTCGATGTATACCCATTGTTTAGCTCCAACTTATAAGTGAGAACATATTTTTTATTTGGACTTTGTATTAGTCTGTTCTCACACTGCTATAAAGAAATAACTGAGACTGGGTAATTTATGAAGGAAAGAGGGTTAATTAACTTGCAATTCCACAGGGCTGGGGAGGCCTCAGAAAACTTACAATCATGGTGGAAGAGGTAGCCGCAGAGAAAGAGGAGCATGTGTGAGGAGGAACTGTCAAACACTTATAAAGCCATCAGATCTCATGAGAACACTGACTATCACAAGAAAAGCATTGAGGAAACTGCCTCCATGATCCGATCACCTCCAACCAGATCCCTCCCTCGACATGTGGGAAAAATGGGGATTACAATTAGAGATGAGATTTGGGTGGGGACACAGAGTCAAACCGTATCATATTTTATTTTCTCTTTCTGAGTTATTTCACTTAGGATAATGGTCTCTAGCTCCATTCATGTTTCTGTAAAGGCTGTAATTTTATTCTTTGCTATGGCTGCATAGTATTCTATAGTGTATATGTACTATGTTCTCTTTATTCAATGTACCATTGATGGACATGTAGGTTGATTTCATTACTTTGCTGTTATGAACAGTGCTGCAATAAACATTTGAGTGCAGGGGTCTTTTTGACAAAACTATTTCTTTTTCTTTGCATAGACACCCAATAGTAAGGTTGCTGGGTTGAATGGTAGTTTTATTTTTACTTCTTTGAGAAATCGCCATACTGTTTTCAATAGAGATTGAACTAATTTATAGTCCCATCAACAGTGAATATGCATTCCTTTTACTCCACATCCGTGCCAACACCTGTTCAACTTTTTAATAATAGGCACTCTAACTGATGTGAGATGGTATTTTACTATGACTTTAATTATTTTTCTTTGATAATTAGTGATGCTGAGCATTTTTTGTATATTTATTGGCCACTTGTATGTCTTCTTTTGAGAAACTTCTGAAGGTTCACATCCTTTGCCTACTTTTTAATGGGGTTATTTGGTTTTTTCTTGTTGAATTGTTTGAGTTGCTTATATATTCTTGATATTGATCTTTTTGTTCTGATTTTTATAGACTTATAGTCATTAATCCTTTATATTTTTTTGGTCTCAATTTCATTTAGTTTTTCTCTCATCTTTGTTATTTTTTTTCTTCTGCTAGCTTTGAGGGTTTTGTTGTTGTTGTTTGTTTTTCTAGTTCTTCGATGTGTGATGTTAGGTTGTTAATCTGAGAGCTTTTTTTTTGCTGTAGGCATATAACACTATAAACATCCATCTTAACACTACTTTTATTATATTCCAGAGATTTTGGTATTTTGTGTCTCTATTTTCATTAATTTCAAAAAAATTTATTTCTGTCTTAATTTTATTGTTTACCCCTAAGTCATTCAGTAGCAAGTTGTTTAGTCTCCTTATACTTGTATGGTTTTGAGAGATACTGTCAGTATTGATTTCTAATTTTATTCCACTGTGGTCTGAGAAGTTACTTCATGTGATTTCATTTTTAAGAAATTTGTTGAGATTTGCTTTATGTCCAAGCATGCAGCCAATTTTAGAGAATGTTACATGCACAGATGAGAAAAATATGTATTCTATAGTTGTTGGGTAGAATGTTCTATAGATGTTTATTAAGTCCATTTAGTCAAGAGTCCAGTTGAAGTTCAGTTTCCTTATTAGTTTTCTGTCTTGATTATTTGTGTAGTACAGTTAGTGAAGTGTTGAAGTCCCCCACTATTACTGTATGGCTGTGTATCTCTTTAGGTCTAGTAGTATTTGTTTTATAAATCTGAGTGCTCAGGTGTTGGGTGTTTATATATTTAGGGTAGTTAAGTCTTCTTGTTGAGTAAATCCTTTATCATTAGACAATACCTGTCTTTGTCTTTTTTACTGTTGGTGGTTTGAAGTTTGTTTTATCTGATATAAGAATAGCAACTACTGCTCTTTCTTGTTTTCCATTTGCATGATATATATTTTCCAACCATTCACTTTGAGCTTGTGATGTCTACATGTTAAATGAGTCTTTTTTAGGCACCAGATGGTTGATTTTTTAAAAAACATCTAATTTGTGAATCTATACCTTTTAAGTGGAATACTTATGCTATTTATGTTTAAGATTAATATTGATAGTGAAGTTTGGTTCCTGTAAATAGTTTCATTAGCTAGTTACTTTTTAGTCTCAACTGTGTAATTGCTTTACAGGAATTGTGAAATTTGTTCTTATGTATGTTTTTATGGTAGCAAGTATTATCCTTTTGCTTCCATGTTTAGAACTCCTTTGAGCATTTCTTGCAGGGCTGATCTAGAGGTGATGAATTCCCTTAGTGTTTGCTTGTCTGTGAAATACTTTATTTCTTCTTTATTTATGAAGCTTAGGTGGGCAGGATATAAAATTCTTGACTGACATTTTTTTTTAATTCTTTATGGAGGCTAAAAATAGGCCCCTAATTTCTTCTGGCTTGTAAGGCTTCTGCTGAGAAGTCTGTTGTTAGTTTGATGGGATTCTCTTTACAAGTGATTTGACCATTATTTGACCCTTTTCTCTAGCTGCCTTTAAGATTTTTTATCATTGACTTTGGATAATCTGATGACTGTATGCCTTGGTGATGTTTGTCTTTATGATATTTCATGGGCATTCTGTGAATTTCTTTTGTCTGGATGTCTACCTCTCTAGCAAGGTCAGGAAAATTTTCCTGAATTATTCTCTCAAATATGTTTTCCAAATTTCTTATTTTTTCTTATCTCTCAGGAATGCATATAAGACATGGTCACTTGATGTAATCTCATCTTTCTCAAGGGCTTTGTTTCTTTTTAAAATTTTTTCTTTATTTTTATCTGACTGGGTTAATTCATAAGAACAGTCTTCAAGATCTGAAATTCTTTCTTCTGCTTGGTCTAGTCTATTGTGAAAGCTTTTATCTGTTTTGAAATTCCTTTAGTGAAAATTTTGTTTCTAGAAGTTCTTTTTTTTTTTTTAATGTGGCGATCTTGTCTTTAATATCCTGAATTGTTTTTCTGTTTTTTTATGTTATTTTTCACCTTTCTCTTGGATATCATTGAATTATCTTACAATCCATACTTAGAATTCTTTATCTGTCATTTCACAATTTTCATTTTGGTTAGAATCCATTGCCCAAAAGCTAGTGTGGTCTTCTGTAGGTGTGAAAATACTCTTGTCTTTTTGTAATGCTGGAGTTCTTGTGCTGAGTCCTTCTCATGTGAAGGAGCTGTTACTTCTTAATTTTGAATTTACTGTCATTTGATTGAGGCTTTTTTTTTTTTTTTTTTTTGAGACGGAGTCTCGCGCTGTGTCACCCAGGCTGGAGTGCAGTGGCGCGATCTCGGCTCACTGCAAGCTCCGCCTCCCAGGTTCACGCCATTCTCCTGCCTCAGCCTCCGAGTAGCTGGGACTACAGGCGCCCGCCACCACGCCCGGCTAGTTTTTTGTATTTTTAGTAGAGACGGGGTTTCACCATGTTAGCCAGGATGGTCTCGATCTCCTGACCTCGTGATCCACCCGCCTCGGCCTCCCAAAGTGCTGGGATTACAGGCTTGAGCCACCGCGCCCGGCTGATTGAGGCTTTTTAATTGTTACATTTTTTCTCCTTGAGGGTGTGACTATAGTATATGTTTTTTTATGATCACTTGACTTTGTTTCTGGATGCTTTCAGGGGCCAAGTCTCTGTATGGGTTCCTTGGTTATGGGTAGCTTTTGTGAAGTGGCTTTCTCAAATGCTCCTTGTTATAGAGGTGTATTGGATATATGAGCTGACACACTGTCTTCTGTGGGGCTAGGAGTGCAGAAGTCTCAGGATGCTTATCTTGGACACTAGCACTATGCCCTTCTGACAGAAATTTTTTGTTTGGTGGTACAGTTCAATCTTCAGTCAAGTAGGTGGTCCTTAAGGTTAAGATCTGATTCATCCTTAGGTAGGCTGGTAATGAGTGGAAGCACCCACCGTCATGGTGTGGGGGAGTGGTGAGGAGATTTTGTACTGGGATGCACTGATGTCTCTGGGAAAGGGGTAACGCAGGGGGCCTCACAAGCAACTTGCCATTAGCAGGCAGGAATGTAATCCCCTTTCCTATCATCCCCCTGTTGCAAAGCTTACAACCTTCAGTTCATATAGCCATTGTCTTCTGGCTTCCAGCTGCAATGCAACTAAAATCTGGAGGAATGCCCCTCTGGCAGCTACCTCTGAAATGGGCTTGGGGCAGAGGCTCTTCCTCCAGTCCAGAGCAGACATCTCTGTGACTTGTCTTCCCTCTATTGCTGGGACCCTGCTGCTCTCTGCAGGGAAAGAAAGATAGGCCCTGCCTTTCATGCATGCCTGAGTGGTGCAGGCTCACTTTAAACAGGGGTGAAGCTGCTGTGAAATGTCCTGGAAAGGCTATCTCCAAGTGCACTCACTCCAGCCCCCAGCAAGGAGAGCCTCTGCTGTGTCTGCAACAGTGGATCGGGGAGTGGGAGTTGACCCACTTAAAAGTAATTAAGTAGTCATTTGGAGAAAATACAAATAAAACCACAGGTGATATTATTCCATATCTATTAGCAAGGCAAAAATTAAAAGGACTGCTGATACCAAATGTTGGACAATATGTAGAGCACTGGAATTCCCATACACTGTTGGAAAGAGTTAATTTGGTACAATTGCTTTGGAAATCTGCCAGTATCTACTAAATCCAAATAGATGGCAGTTTTATTATCCAGATATTCCACTCTTATTTACACAGTCTCAGAAATGCTTTTATTTCTTCACCAAAATGTATAAGAATGTTCATAGCAGCTTTACCAAGCAATAGCTGAAAACTTTCAACAAGCAAAATGAACAAATCCAACAAACAGAGGGTAGAACTCAGATGTTAATGTGATTTTATGTGGGGTATATGGAAGAACGAGGAGTCCATGATGAATGTCAGGTTTCTGTCCTGGCAACTGAGTGGAAATGTGATGACACTTATTGCAAACAAATACAGAATATGGAGCTGATTTGAGGGAAAGGATAAGCTCCTTTTTGGACCTATTGACTTTGAGGTGCACAAAAATCCAGGCAAATGGAAATATTTAGTAGCATAAGGGTATAAATCCCAGGAGAAGAATCTGAATCATAGATGTATTTTTTGAGATATGAACTTTTAGTTAGCAATTAAAATGAATAACATCTCCCATAGAGATTGTGCAGATTGAGATGTTGAGAGGACATATGACAGAACCGAAATGACATTTAAGGAAAAGTACAGAAAATAAAAGTCCACAAAAATCTATTAAATCATTCAAAATTTAGAAAGTACTTGAACACCTAATATAGGCCAACCACAGTTTCAGGCAATGGAGATAAATAATTATACTGAACATATAAATCCTTGTCCTCATGTAGTTTATATTCTATTGGGAGAAACAGACAATAAATAAAAAGTTTTCATATTACTTGCCAATAAATGCTGTGATGAAACAAAAAACGGGAAATAAACATAGAGATGTTTTTGGGGAAAATTTTAACTTTTAAATTTTTTATTGTGGTAAATTACATGTAACATAAAATTTACCATCCTAACCATTTTTAGGTGTATAGTTCAGTACCGTAGACACCTTCATTTATATTGTTGAGCAACAAGTCCCCAGAATTCTTTTCATCTTAAAAAATGGAAACTTTACACCCATTAAATAACTCTCCATTCCCCATCTCCCAATCCCTGGCAATCACCATTCTACTGTCTGTCTCTATGAGTCTGACAACTTTAGGTATCTCAGACAAGGGGAATTGTATAGCTGTTTGTCCTTTTGTAACTGGCTTGTTTTGCTTATCATAATGGCCTCGAGGTTCATTCACGTTGTAGCATGTGTTATAATTTCCTTTATTTTTAAGGCTAACTAATATCCCATTGTACATATATGTTACATTTTGTTTATTCATTCATCAGTGAATACTTGGATTTCTTCCACTTTTTTGTAATTGTGAATAATGCTACTTTGAACATAGGTGTCCAAATACCTGTTCAAGTCTCTGTTTTCAGTTCTTTAGGGTATACATCCAGCAGTGAAATTGCTAGATCATATGATACTTCTATCTTTTATTTTTTGAGGAACTGTCATACCGTTTTTCATAGCAACTGCACCATTTTATATTCCCACACACAGTGCACAAGGGTTCAATTTTTACACACCTCATCAACACTTGTTACTTTCTGTTGGAAATTTGCACTTTTAAATAGGGTGATGGAGGTAAGCTTTATTGAGTTGGTAAAATTTGAGTAATGATCTTAAGAAAGTGAGGGAATACTCCAAATTATGGGAAAGAATAGGTCAATGACAAGAGGAGTGGGAGAAGAAAGAACAAAAATGAAGAGTCTTCCAAAAAAAAAAAAAACCGAGAGGAGAAAAACTTAATGTTCAAAAGAGAAAAAAATCAGTACTAACAATTATCCATTGATTCATCACCATGAACATCACTGGTGGACCTGACAAGATCCATTCCGGTGGAGCAGCATAAGCACAAACTCCATCATAGGAAATTGAACAATGAACGAATATGGGCTGTTTCCATGCAGAAAGTGTTGACTATTTTTTCAAAGTTAGTTGTAAAAGGGAAGACAATGGTAGTGAAGTTGCTGTGGGAGGTAGCAGGCTGAAGAAAGGTTTTGTTTGTTTGTCTTTAAGATAGGAAAGTCTTGAGTATGTAGAAAATATTGATGAGAAGAAGCCAGTAGAAAAGAAGAGTTGGTGGTAGAAGATACAGGAATAGAAGGCTAACCAATAAGACCAATAGGTCTCTGAGGAGACTGGAGGGATTGAGATCTGAGCCATGAATCTCAAGGTATTAGGCCATTCTTGCATTGCTCTAAAGAAATACCTGAGACAGGGTAATTTATAAAGAAAAGAGGTTTAATTGGCTTATGGTTCTGCAGGATTTGCAGGAAGCATGGTGTGGCATCTGCTTGGTTTCTGGAGGGGCCTCAGGGAGCTTTTACTCATTGCAGAAGATGAACCTGGAGGAGACATGCCATGTGGTGAGAGCAGGAGCAAGAGAGAGGTGGGAGGTGGCACTCATTTTTAAACAGCCAGATTTTATGAGAACTCACTCACTATCATGAGGACAGCACCAAGCCATGAGGGATCCACCCCCATGACCCAGACGCCTCCCACGAGGCCTCACTTCCAATACTGGGGATTACATTTCAACATGAGATCTGGTGGGACAAATATCCAAACTATATTACTCAGTGAATATCTTTGATGGAAGGCAGATGGAGGAGTTGTTATGTATGGATGAAGGGAATTTATGTAGCAGACATTTTATGGCTTTTTGATGATGATGTCTATTTTCACTGTAAGGTAGGATGAGTTCATCTGCGCAGACTGGCAGCAGAGATGGTAAGATTGAATGTTTAAGACAAGGAGATCAACAGTTTGTGAGTGTTTGTGAAGTATCTGACTAGAAAAAAATGAAAGGCTTTGTGGGCAACATTGAGAGTACATTTGAAACAGAAGACTGTAACTAAATTTTTATGCTAGCTATTTAGTAATTTATAGACACTAAATCATACCTGAGGAAAGCCTAGGCAGCTGTTTTATTAATCCCTAACTTGAGTTAGGAACCTCTGTTTATCTAATGACAGCTACCTGTGTTGGAGGAATAATGCTGGGAAGGTAACAGTTCAATCCAGTAGGCTCAATCTTTTAATCTCTAACCAGAAAAGTGATGGAAAAGACACAAATGTGAACTGAAAAGAAGTAAGAATACTTTAATTCATAATAAACTTTTAAAATGTAAATGAGTATTTACCAGTTTAGAAACTGCACTTTCAAAATACTTCTGTTATCTTTGCTGCCATAGGAATTTCTTGGTGAAAGACTGAACTAGCAATTACAAACTTTACAAATGAGGAATACACATGTCCCCTGCCTGGTATCTGTTGCAATTGCCCTTTATTCAATCACCCACAGCTGGAGTAATTGGATCTTTAGGTACAGGTTAATGGGATAATTAGGCAAACACGATCAAACTTGTATACTATGAGGAAATGGATGGCTGCTGTCTCCGAGCCTCCTGTTGTACGCTGTGCTTGTGCAACCTGTTCTTCATTTCTATGGGCAATAAAGTAGGAGATAGATTAGCTGCAAGTGATTTCGTCTGTCTGTAAGTGGAAGTGTGGTTTGATTTAAATGATTTTTAAGAGGCAGCTACTGGAATAACTAGCTAGAGATGAAATGGATGAGGTATGCCTGCTTCACAAAGAGCCAAAGTAATTTGGCCCTGGTATTTCATAGTCTTTTGGATGCCATTTTCTCCCTAATACATTAATAGCATGCTTATCCAGGAGGCTGTTTTCTCATAGATCTTATAGAGGAAATAGAAAATGACATGATTCCATGGAAGAATATAATAGAAAGCAAACACCCAGCAGTAAATGCCCAAATAGAGTAAAGCCCATGAAATGGGGAAGGCCCATCACACTGTCTTCTGAAGACTAATATGATTTCATTTATCTTTTTCATGGTTATTTCTATGAGTTCTGACTGCCTAGAACTCTGTGTTATGAGAAATCATGGGAAAGCTGGTGCCTGACTTCCCATTGCCTTTCCAGAAAGATAGACCTACTTTAGGTGCACAGCTATACATATGGGAGTGGGGACTTAACATCACCTATCTTGATATGCACCTGCTACTGAACTCCACCCCTCTTCTTCCTAGTTTGACAACTCCACCATGGGAGTGTTAAGTCTTATCCCTAATGGCTACACTTGAAATATCTTATGTTAACCTGAAGTTGCTTTTTTACTTTCTTCTGTTACCATAGATTTGCTTGTTGCGTGATGATATATGGGCCAGTAATATGACTTAAGGGAGGAGTCTAATAACTGGTAACAACAAGCTCTTTCAGAGAAAGGCACTGAGATATGACTATCAGGTTTAGACTAATTGTACTCTGAAACAATAATTGGGGTCATCAGTTTGGCACTATGCGGACGCTCCTTGACTCACAATGGGGTGGGTTTCCAGTAAATCCACTGTAAGTTGTAAATGCATTTAGTGCACCTAACCTAGCAAACATCATAGCTTAACCTAGCCTCCCCAAAACATGCTCAGAACACTTACATTAGCCTACAGTTGGACAACATTGTCTAACACAAAGTCTATTTTATAATAAAGTGTTGAATATTTCATGTAACTTATTGAATACCATACTGGAAATGAAAAACAGAGCGATTGTATGGGTACTCAAGGTATGGCTTCTACTGAATGCATATTGCTTTTGCATCATTGTAAAGTCAAAATATTTTAAGTCAAACCATCATAAATTGGGGACTGCCTGTATGCAATTTTCATATATTTGGCTCTGCCCAGGGTCTACCTCACATTGTCAAGAATGTAGAAAATTAAAATAATAACATTTTATTTATTAAAATAATCCTTTCCTTTTAGAATTCTTATAGAATGACAGAACTACTGTAAAGATAGTGCAGAGTTCCTGTATACTCCATACTCAGTTTCCCCTGTCATCTTACATAAGTATATTCCACTTGCAACAATTAATGAACCAATATTGGCACATTATTAATAAATGGTCATAATTTATTCAGATTATCTCTGTTTTTTTTCTAATGTTCTTTTTCTGCTCCAGGATCCCATCCAGTGTACCATGTTGCATTTAGTTGTCATGTCTCCATAGGTTTCTCTTGGTTGTGACTGTGTTTTTAGACTCATTTTTAATTGATATTGATGGTTTTGAGGAACATTGGTCAGGTACTTTGTAGGATGTCCCTCAATTTGGGTTGTCTGATATTTTTTCTCATGATTAGACTGGGGTTATGAATTTTTGGGAGGAAAACCAAAGTTGAAGTACTGTTCTTACTGCACCATATCAAGGGTACACACTGTCCATATACCTTAACACTACTAATGTTGACCTTGACCACCAGGCTTGGTGTAGAGTTTTCCAAGTTTTTCCACTATAAAGTTGCTCACTCCCCCTCCACTTTCACACTATGCTCTTTGGAAGAAAGTCGCTGCACACTGCTAACGTGTAAAGAGTGGGGTGTTATGCTTTACCTCTTTAGTGCAGAGTATCTACAGAAATTATTTGGAAATCTTCTGCACAGGAATATTTTTCTATTCTCTCCATTTATTTCTTTATTTAGTCACTTATTTACATTAATATAGACTCGTGGATATTTATTTTATACATTGGGTCATAACCCAACAATGTTATTTTATCATTGTGGAGGATTGATTTTTTTTTTTAGCACTTTCTTTCTGGGTGATATAGTCTGGATATTTGTCCCTGCCCAAATCTCATGTTGAATATAATCCCAGTGTTGGAGGTGGGGCCCAGTGGGAGGTGATTGGATCATGGGGGTGGATCTCTTATGAATGGCTCAGGCCATCTCCTTGGTGATATGTGAGCTTTTGTTCTGGGTTTACAGGAGATCTGGTTGTTTAAAAGTGTGTGGCACCTCCCCACTCCATGCTCGCTCTCACTTGTTTCTACTTTTGCCATGTAAGCTGCTTGTTCCCCCTTTACCTTCTGCCATGATTCAAAGCTCTCTGAGGCTTCACCAGAAGCTGAGCAGATACTAGCACCATGCTTCCTTAAAGTCTGCAGAGCTGTGAGTCAATTAAACTTCTTTTCTTTATAAATTACCCTGTCTCAGGTATTTTTTATAGCAGTGCAAGAATGGCCTAATACACAGGGACTACGAGAAATTCTAATATCATCATGTGTGTTTCTTTCCTTAGTCCTACAACCAGCAATTTCTCCAAGAAACTTTTAAATGTCATCTGGAGCCTTTACTAGGTTTCCAGCTTTGTTTCCTTTTCTGGAAATAATCTTCATAAATGCACTAATGTCCAGTTTTTGAAAATTCAGAAACATTAATAAACAAAAACATTTGAGGAAATATAAATTGAGTAAAAGTATGTGGAGCACAGAGGGATCTTAGGGGAGTGACAAACTCTCTATGAGACGGTAATGATGGAGACACATCATTATACGTTTGTCCAAATTTATAGAATGTACACACCAAGAATGAACCCTAATGTAAACTATAGATTTTGGGTAAAAATAATGTGTCAGTGTAGTTTATCTATTGTAAGAATTTAAAGATGACTCTGGTGGAGGATGTTGTTAATGGGGAATCTATGCTGTGTATGGGAAGGGGGTAAATGTAAAATCTCTGTACGCTCCTCTTAATTTTGCCACGAACCTAAAACTGCTAAAAAAATAGTCTTTAAATTCTAAAAAAAGTACAGTCATAAAGTTGTTGCTACCTTCTCATATACCTCATCTGTACAGTGCTGTGAGAGACCAAAGATCAAAAATAGAAACTCTTAGGATAAGGCTTTTTGGCCAGTTACTAAGAAATGTTTTTTTTTTAAAAAAAGTTAAAAAGATGATTTGGTGAGAATAATACTGAACCAACATGGGTAGTGGTACTTCAGATAAAGCCTTGGAACCTCTCTCTATTTTGCTTTTTATTTGAGACAAACCAGAGCAATAACATGCTTAATCATAGTCTATCCATTAGCATATACAAATACAGTTATCATTAACTATTTCTAGAAGTCATACTGGAATATTGGGATGTACAAATTGGCCTAAAAATTGTTGGTTGTCTAACATTCTAAATAAATCATCTTTTTTCAAGGTTGTTTTTTTTTTTTTGCTGCAGAAACCTTTTACTTTTTTTTGGAATAGGGTAGTTATGAATGTCTTTCTAACTCCTGGTGGAGGTGGTGTTCTGTTATAGAAGGTTGATATTTTATTTTGAATTTTCGAAGTGAGATATGGCAAAGATAAGAACTGCTTGACACACTGACTTTACAATAGTTTGTACAAGAAAATTATCTTCCAGTCCTGAGGCATTCTAGATGGAAAGATCAAAGTGAGTAGCATCTTGACATAGAATATGCTGTTCTACTTCCAAGTCCTTTATTGCTGCTGTCACGCTGACAAAGAGTAAAGTCAATGTTGAGTTACCCATGAAGGGGTCTAAGGCTATTTTGACTGGAAAGGGGAGAAGATTGAATGAGGTAATAATGCAAAATGGGCTGTCTAGATTTTGCAATTGACTTTCCATTTCCTATTCTTTTACTTTTTAGGGCTGTACATTTTATCAGTTTTCATAGTGATTAATGTACAAAGAGAAGGCATGGTGGAAGACACCTGTGGAAGGCTGGTGGTAAAACCAGAAAGAGGACTGGGGCACATAAAATAATAAAGGGTATAGTAAAGTATTTAAAGAGCCAGACAGCCTCTCCTCGCTGCCTACCAAAATTCTAATATTGATACAGCAAAGGGAAATATGTAGGGACAGGCATTTAAACATCACAGGGAAACTGCTGTAAAGTCTGTACCATCTGTGGGAGAAAGCCATGAAACACATATGAAAATTATGGGAGGAGTTGCATGAGGGCAACACCTTGGAATAGAAAAGGTGTAGATCATTTTTCTTTCTCCTTTACACTGAGTAAATGCAATCACAAGAAAGAGGATGGAACCTGGGCAGGAAAAGTGAGGAGAATATAGTCCTAGAAAAAAAGATGAGGATTTTGGTCATAGATCTAAAGTAGGGTTCCTCAACCTCAGTGGCATTACTGACATTTGGGTCCAGATAATTCTCTGTAATGGAAGAGACTGTGCTGAGTGTTAGAAGATGTTTAGCAGCATCTCTGGCCTCAACCCACTAGATGCTACTAGTATCCTGCCAATTATGAGAACTAGAGATTGGTGAAATGTTCCCTGTAGGACAAAACTGTACCCACATGAGAACCATTGATTTAAAGGCTTCCAAACAAAACTTTAAGTGTGTATTTGGTTCTTTCTCTTTATATATAAGCCAAGTAGGATGAGAATAAGGAATATATTCACATGAAATTTCTTGTTTAAAGTGTTTAGCAAATAGTAAATGCTCAATTAATTTTAGCCGAGATGATTTGATGCAGGGATTAAATGTTACAGTTGTGTAAGTGATCTGGCCTATGTAAGGGACCTTTGATAAATGGTATCAATTTCTTGCAACTCTACTCTCTAACACAAATTACTATTTAAAAGCTTAATAGGAGTACAGTGTGATATAGTTATTTCACCTATAATAGTACTTTAAGTGCTAAGTGGGAAATGAACACATAATACGTAGAAATGTATGATATCTACAGATGTTTTTTATGTTTAAGAATGCACACAGCACATAAGTCTTGATTGCATAATCCTTTGTTTGGTCACAAATATATTTTAGAAATATCTAGGAGAGAAGTGACAGATGTAAGTTTAACTTTTTAAGAAAAAAACAGTTTTCTAAGTTACTTGTATTATTTTGCATTCACAAGAAGTTACAAATCCTCTCCAATACTTAGCATGATACGTATTTTAATTTTAGCCATTTTTGTGGGAAGTAGTGGTATTCCATGTGGTTTGAATTTGCATTTTCCTGATAACTGGCAATGCAGCTAATATTTTTAGCCATTTGTTTGTTTTCCAGAATGAAGTGTCTCTTCAAATATTTTACTTTTTTTTTGCCATTTGAATATTTTCCATTGTGAAGTGTCTCTTCAAATATTTTACTTTTTTTATTGAGTTGTTTATCTTATTGTGGGTTGAAAGAGACTTCTAAAACCATGGTAAAATATACATACCATAGAATTGAACACCTTAACCATTGTCAAGTGTGCAGTTCAGTAGTGTTAAGGACATTCACATATTTGTGCAACTAATCTCCAGAAGTCTTTCCATGTTGTAAAACCCATTGAACAAAACTACTTATTGTCCCCTCTCCCCAGCTGCTGGCAACCAAATTCTCTATGAATTTGACTACTACAGGCACTTTGTATAAGTGGTATCATACAGTATTTGTCTGTTTTGTGACTGACTTATTTTATATGGTATAATGTCCCTCCGGGTTCATCCATGTTGTAGCATGTGTTAGAATGTCCTTCCTTTTAAAGACTGAATAAATATGCACCTAACACAGGAGCTCCCAAATTTATAAAACAATGACTAATAGACCTAAGAAATGCGATAAACAGCAACACAATAATAGTGGGGACTTCAGACTCCAATGACAGCACTGGACAGTTCATCAAGACAGAAAGTCAACAAAGAAACAATGGATTTAAACTCTACCTTGGAAAAAATGGACTTAACAGACATTTACAGAACATTTCATCCAACAACTGCAGAATACACATTCTCTTCAACAGCATGTGGAACTTTCTCCAAGATAGACCATATGATAGGCCATAAAACAAGCATCAATAAATTTAAGAAAACTGAAATTATAAGAAGCACTCTCTCAGACCACAGTGGAATAAAACTGGAAATCAACTCCAAAAAGAACCTTCAGAACCATGCAAATACATGGAAATTAAATAACCTGCTCCTCAATGAGCATTGAGTCAAAAACAAAATCAAGATGAAAATTTAAAAATTCTTCAAACTTAATGACAATAATGACAGAACCCATTCTGTCAAAACCTCTGGGAAACAGCGAAGGTGGTGCTAAGAGAAAAGTTCGTAGCCCTAAGTGCCTGCATCAAAAAGACTGAAAGAGCACAAATTGACATTCTAAGGTCACACCTCAATCAACTAGAGAAACAGGAACAAACCAAACCCAAACCCAGCAGAAGAAAGGAAATTACCAAGATAAGAGCAGAACTAAATGAAATTGAAACAAACAAATATACAAAAGATAAATGAATCAAAAAGCTGGTTCTTTGAAAAGACAAACAAAATTGATAGACCGTTAGCAAGATTAACCAGGTAAAGAAGAGAGAAAATCCAAATAACATCACTAAGAAACAAAACAGGAGATATTACAACTGACACTACAGAGATACAGTAAAAGATCATTCAAGGCTACTATGAACACCTTCACGCACATAAACTAGAAAACCTAGAAGAGGTGGGTAAATTCTCGGAAAAATACAACTCTCCTAGCTTAAATTAGGAAGAATTAGATACCTTGAGCAGACCAATAACAAGCAGCAAGATTGAAATGGTAATTAAAAAATTACCTAACCAAAAAGTCCAGGACCAGTTGGATTCACAGCAGAATTTTACCAAACATTCAAAGAATTGGTACCAATCCTTTTGACACTATTCCACAAGATAGAGAAAGAAGGAACCCTCTCTAATTCATTTTATGAAGCCAGAATCATGCTAATACCCAAACCAGGAAAGGCCATAACCAAAAAAGAAAATTACAGACCAATACTTTTGATGAACATTGATGCTAAAATCCTTAACAAAATGCTAGCTAACTTAATCCAACAACATATCAAAAAGATCATCCACCATGATCAAATGAGTTTTGTACCAGGGATGCAGGGATGGTTTAACATATGCAAGTCAATAAATGTGATGCACCACATAAACAGAATTAAAAACAAAAATCACATGATCATCTCAATAGATGCTGAAAAAGCATTAGACAAAATCCAGCATTCCTTTAGGATTAAAACTCTTAGCAAACTCGACATATAAGGGACATACCTTAATGTAATAAAAGCCATCTATGACAAACCCACAGCCAACATAATACTGAATGCGGAAAGGTTGAAAGCACTCCCTCTGAGAACTGGAACAAGACAAGAATGCGTAGTCTCACCACTCCTCTTCAACATAGTATTGGAAGTCCTAGTCAGAGCAATCAGACAAGAGAAAGAAATAAGGGGTATCCGAATCGGTAAAGAGGAAACAAAACTGTCACTGTTTGCTGATGATATGATCATTTACTTTGAAAACCCTAAGGACTCCTCCAGAAAGCTCTTAGAACTGATAAAAGAATTCAGCAAAGTTTCTGGATACAAGATGAATGTACACAAATCAGTAGCTCTTCTATATACCAACAGTGACCAAGCAGAGAATTGAATCAAGAACTCAACTTCTTTTACAATAGCTGCAAAAAAATAAAATAAAATAAAATAAAATAAAATAAAATAAAATACTTAGGAATATACCTAATGAAGGAGTCTAAAGACCTCTACAAGGAAAACTATAAAACGCTGCTGAAAGAAATCATAGATGACACAAACAAATAGAAACACATCCCATGCTCATGGATGGATAAAATTAATATTATGAAAATGACCATACTGCCAAAGCAATCTACAAATTCAACACAATTCCCATCAAAATACCACCATCATTCTTCACAGAATTAGAAAAACAATTCTAAAATTCATATGGAACCAAAAAAGAGCCGATATAGCTAAAGCAAGACTAAGCAAAAACAACAAATCTGGAGGCATCATACTACCTGATTTCAACCTATACTATATGGCCATAGTCACCAAAACAGCATGGTACTGGTAGAAAAATAAGCACATCGACCAATGGAACAGAATAGGGAACCGAGAAATAAACCCAAAGACTTACAGCCAACTGATCTTCGACAAAACAAACAAAAACATGAAGTGGGGAAAGGACACCCTTTTCAACAAATGGTGCTGGGATAATTGGCTAGCCACATGCAGGAGAATGAAACTGGGTCCTCATCTCTCACCTTATACAAAAATCAACTCAAAGCCAGGTGTAATGGCTCAAGCCTGTAATCCCAGCACTTTGGGAGGCTGAGGCAGGTGGATCACAAGGTCAGGAGATCAAGACCATCCTGGCCAACATAGTGAAACTCCGTCTGTACTAAAAATACAAAAATTAGCTGGGTGTGGTGGAGTGTGCCTATAGTCCCAGCTACTCATGAGGCTGAAGCAGGAGAATTGCTTGAACCCGGGAGGTGGAGGTTGCAGTGAGCCGAGATCGTGCCACTGCACTCTAACCTGGTGACAGAGCAAGACTTTGCCTCAAAAAAAAAAAAAAAAAAGAAATCAAAATGGATTGATTAAAGACTTGAACCCAAGACCTAAAACCATAAAAGTTCTAGAAGATAACATTGAAAAAACCCTTCCAGACATTGGGTTAAGCAAGGAT
This sequence comes from Theropithecus gelada, assembly GCF_003255815.1. NCBI lineage: Eukaryota > Metazoa > Chordata > Mammalia > Primates > Cercopithecidae > Theropithecus > Theropithecus gelada. Next base: position 21,942,504 of record NC_037671.1, read on the forward strand.
TTCATGACCAAGAACCCAAAAGCAAATGCAATTAAAAACAAAGATAAACAGCTGGGACCTAATTAAACTGAAGAGCTTTTGCATGGCAAAAGGAACAGTCAGTAGAGTAAACAGGCAACCCATAGAGAGGGAGAAAATCTTCACAATCTATACATCTGGCAAAGGACTAATATCCAGAATCTACAATAAACTCAAACAAATCAGTAAGAAAAAAAAAATCCTATCAAAGTGGGTTAAGGACATGAATAGACAATTCTCCAAAGAAGATATATAGATGGCCAATAAACATATGAAAAATGCTCAGCATCACTAATGATCAGGGAAATGCAAATCAAAACCACAATGCAATACCACCTTACTCCTGCAAGAATGGCCATAATCAAAAATTCAAAAAACAGTAGATGTTGGCATGGATGCAGTGAACAGGGAACACTTCTACACTGCTGGTGGGAATGTAAACTAATACAACCACTATGGAAAACAGAGTAGAGAATCCTTACAGAACTAAAAGTAGAACTACCATTTGATCTAGCAATCCCACTACTGGGTATCTGCCCAGAAGAAAAGAAGTCATTGTATGAAAAAGATATTTGCATATGCATGTTTATAGCAGCACAATTCACAAGAGCAAAATCGTGGAACCAACCCAAATGCCCATCAATCAACGAGTGGATAAAGATATATATATGATGGAATACTATGCAGCCATAAAAAGGAATGAATTAACAGCGTTTGCAGTGACCTGGATGAGATTGGAGACTATTATCCTAACTGAAGTAACTCAGGAATGGAAAACCAAACATCACATATTCTCACTGATATGTGGGAGCTAAGTTACGAGGATGCAAAGGCATAAGAATGACACAATGGACTTTGAGGACTTGGAGGGAAGAATGGGGGGAGGGCGAGGGATAAAAGACTACAAATATGGTGCAGTGTATACTGCTTGGGTGATGGGTGACCAATATCTCACAAATCACCACTAAAGAACTTACTCGTGTAACCAAATACAACCTGTACCCCAATAACTTATGAAAAAATAAAAATATTAAAATTAAAATAGAATAAAATCTTTATAATGAAAAGCATTTGAAAGGATGAATAATATTTCACTGTATGTATAGACAGTTTGTTTATTTATCAGCTGATGGTCCCTTGGGTTGGTTACTTCTACCTTTTGGCTATTGTGATAATGCTAATGTAAATATAGGTGTACAAATATCTTTTCAAGACCTCACTTTCAATTCTTTTGGGTGTGAACTCAGAAGTGGAATAACTGGATCATATGGCAATTCTATTTTTAATTTTTTGAGTAACTGTCATACAGTTTTCTGTAGCAGGGACGACAGTTTGCATTCCTTTGAAAGAATATTTTATACATTCTGGGTGCACGCCTTTTTTTGATATGTGCTGCAAAAATTTCTCCCAGGCTATGGTTTGCCTTTTTATTTTCAAAATGATATATTTTGGAGGGTAAAAGTTTTTAAATGTTATTCAATTTATCAATTTTTCTCATATTGTTTATTTATCTTCTTTTATGTAAGTTGTCTACCCAGAATCTCAAAGATTTCTTCTTGTTTTCTTTTAGAAGTTAGTTTTACAATTGAAACTCTTGCATTTAGTCTGTGATTCATTTTGAGGTATGTTGTGTGTATGGTATGAGATAAGGCTCAATTTACAAGTTTTTTTCTGTATGAATATTTGGTTTCTATATGAATATTCACAATATTTAGTAAGGACGTTTTTTTCCCCATTGATTAATCTCAGCATCTTTGTTGATGTCAATTGGCCATAAATGTGTGGGACTGTATTTCTGTACTCTGTTGTTCCACTGACTTATTTCTGGCCTTTCACTAACACCAAACTGTCTTGATTTTTACAACTCTATAGTTAGTCTTGAAATCGGATAGGGCAAGTCTTCCAACTTTGTTCTTATTTATAAAAATAGTTTTATTTATTCTAAGCCCTTGACTCTCCATGTACATTTTAGATTTGTCTTGCCAATTTATACAAAAATCTTAATGAAACTTCAGATTGTAGCCAATGTATAAATCAATTTGGGGAGAATTTTCATCTTAACAATATTAAGTTTTCCAATCCACGAATGTGATGTATTGCTCCTTTTATTTAGGTATTATTATTTTTTTTCTCTTTTTAAGTAATGTTTTGAGGTATAGATTTTGAAAATTTTTGTTAGATTTTTTCCTAAATATTGTATATTTTTCAAGCTACTATGTGTAGAATTTTAAAATTTTCAATTTCCAGTTGCTTACTGCCAATTTATGAATACAATTAATTTTTATAATTTATTTTTAATTGGTAAAAATTATATATATTTGTGTGTACAACATGGTGTTTTAATGTATACATTGTGGAATGGCAAATCAAGCTAATTAACATATGCATTACCTCATGTACTTGTCAGTTTATTTGTAGTGATGACAATTAAAATCTACTCTTTTAGCAGTTTATAAGTATACAGTATGTAGTTATATTAACTAAAGTCACCATGATATACAATAGAGCTCTTTAACTTAGTTTTTTCTGTAAAGCTGAAATGTCGTGTCCTTTCACTAACATCTCCTCAATTTTCCCCACCCCCCAGCCTCTAGTGACCACCATTTTGCTCTCTATTTCTATGAATTTGATTTTTTTAGATTCAGCATATGAGTGAGATCACGCATATTTGTCTTTCTGTGCCTGGCTTATTTTATTTAATATAATGTCCTCCAGGTTTATCTATGTTGTGGCAAATGATAAGACTCCTTCTTTATTAAAGCTAAATAGTATTCCATTTTGTATATATACCACATTTTCTTTATCCATTCATCTGCTGATGAACCCTTAGGTTGATTCCATATTTTGGTTTTTGTGAATAGTGCTGCAATGAACATGGAAGTGCAGATATCTGTTTGACATTCTGATTTTACACCCTTTGGATGTACACCCAGTAATGGGATTGCTGGGTCATGTGGTAGTTCTACTTTTAATTTTTTGAGAAACTGATTTTTGTATTTTAACCTATTTCCGGTAACTTTGCTAAAATCACTTCTTGCTTCTGGTAGATTCCTGAGATTTTTCTCGGAACAATCATACCTTCTGCAAATAGAAAAATAGGGATAGTTTTTATCTTTTTAAATAATGTTTATGATATTTCTTGATTAGTTTTGCCCTGTTACAATGACTAATACTTCCAAATCATTATTAAAAACAAGTGGTTAAATTGTGTCTCTTTGCCTTGTTTTTGATCTTGGGGGAACAATTTAGTCTTTCCCCATTAGGTATGATGTTAGCGCTGGGTTGTTTGCAGTTTCCCTTTTTCAATTTAAAAATGTTATTCCTATTTGCTAGCTGGTTGAGAGATTTTTAGAATGAGTTTTGTCAAATGGTATATGTACATGTATTGAAGTGATGAAACAGGTTTCTCTTTTATTCTTAATATAGTAAATTACATTGATTTTCACATGTTAAAGCAACCTTGAGTTCCTATAATACATTAATTATTATTGATGTGTTATTGGATTAAGTTTGTGAATATTTGGTTAAGGATTTTTTATCTAAAGGCATAAAATGATTTGTGTAATATTCTCTATTTTTTGAAAAATTTAGTGTAAAGTCAATTTTTTAAAAATTAGTTATTATTATTATTATTATGAGACTGAGTCTTGCTCTGTCGCTTAGGCTGGAGTGCAGGGGCACCTTCTCAGCTCATTGCAATCTCTGCCTCCCGGGTTCAAGTGATTCTCATGCCTCAACCTCCCAAATATCTGGGACTACAGGCTCCTGCCATCATGCCCGGTTAATTTTTTATTTTTATTTTTTCGTATTTTTAGTAGAGATGGTGTTTTGCCACATTGGACAGGCTGGTCTCCAACTCCTGGGCTCAAGCAATCTGCCTGCCTCAGACTCCTGAAGTGCTGGGATTACAGGCGTGAGCCACTGCACCTGGCCAGTATTCTTTTTGACACTGAGTATTTATAGACTTTGCTAGTGAAGCCACCTGGAACTGAAATTTTCCTTTTAGAAAGATTTTTGATAGTTAATTCAGTTTCTGTAATAGCTATTAGGTTATTCATATCATCTGTTTCTTCTTATGTAAATTGTATTTTTCAAAAAATTTTTTATATCTCATCTAAGTTTTCAAATTTGTAGGCACGAAATTATCATAATATATATTGTTAGAATATATATAAGATAATATTAAATATTATCTTATTATCCTTTTACTATCTTAGGGATCTGTGGTGTAAATCTCTTTTTCTTTCCCAATATTGGAGACTTGTATTCTCTTTCTTTTTGTCTTGATGAATCTAGCTAAGAATTTGCTGATTTTATCATCTTTTCAAAGAACTAAGTTTTGGCTTTGTTAATTTCCTCATTGTTTTTCTATGTTTTTACTGGATTGATTTCCGTACTTACATTTGTTATTTCTTCCTTTTACTTGTTTTAGGTTTGCTTTGTACCTTTATTGCTTTTTAAAATAGAACTTTAAGTGATTTTTAATGTTTAATATGTACATTTAAACCTATAAATTTCCCTTTAGACACTGCTTTCCACAAATGTTGACATGTTTTATTTTTGTTGTTTTCTATTCAAAATATGTCTTAATTTCTGTTGTAATATTGTCTTTGACCCAAGCATTATTTCAAAGCATGCTATTTAGTTTTCATACATGTGAAGTTTTCTGAGGTATCTTGTTATTGACTTCAAATTTAATTGTTTTGATCAGCAACTTGCCCTGCATAATTTTAAACTTTATGAATACTAATTTAATGGTCTAGCATATCATCTAATTTGGTGAGTGTATCATGAGACATAAAAGAACATGAAATCTGCAATTGTTAAATATAGTATTCTATAAGTATCAATTAGGTAAAGGTGGTTTATAATGTTGCTCAACTATTCCATGACCTTACTAATTTTGTTTTATTCAATTATTCAATCCATTGCTAAGAGAAGAATGATATAATCTATTATTATTATCTAGTCCTGCCTCTAACTCTTTTTACTTCATTATTTTGAAGCTGTTTTATTAAGCACAAACACAGTTACAATTTTTGTCCTCCTATTGAACTTTTCTTTTATCAATATGAAATGTTCCTCTTTATGTCTGACAATTATTTTTCGTCTTGAAGTGTATTTAGTATGCTATGAATTTATCTACTGCAGCCTTCTCATACTTACTATTTGCATGGCATATGGTTTCCCATTCACTTAGTTGTAACCCCTTTGGGTTTTTTTATTTAAAGGATTTTCCTTAAAAGTAGTACTTACTTGCTTCAAGTTAGTTCTACTCCCTTAATTTCTTTGTTTTCTGTTTTTCTTTGTCTCTCTTCCCACTTTCCTTTCTTCTTTTGGATTATTTGAATATTTTAAATATTTTTTTTTTTTTTTTTTTTTTTTTTTTTTTTTTTTTT